>NC_135533.1:219790259-219999122 GCF_045843805.1 Urocitellus parryii | reverse complement strand
CCTCGGAACCCCCCCCCAGCCACGCAGGAGGGGGCGGAGAAGCAGGTTTGCAGAGGCGGGAAGCTGCTTGGGACGCTGCTATTTAAGCCGTTTCCCTCGAGGGGAGCACAAGAGGGGACGAGCATGGAGCAGGGCCTCGCCCTCCTGCTGGCCCTCTCCCTGGGGCTCCTCCAGCCAGGGCACGGTGAGCCAGGAGGGGATGGGGAAGGGAGGGACTGATGTGGGGGAGGGGGAGGGGAGGGGTGGGACTGGGCCGCCCTCTGATCCCACAGTCTAGGACCTAGGTGGAGGTCCGGCAGCAGACAGGACCTGCGCTGGGCTAAGAGCTGCGTCCCCGCAGGTCAGCCCCTGCACGTGGAGCCCCCGGAGCCCGTGGTGGCCATGGCCGTGGGCGCGTCGCTGCAGTTCACCTGCAGCCTGGCCTGCGAGGGCGGGGCGGCCAGAGTGCGGTGGCGGGGCCTGGACATCGGCCTGGGCGCGGTGCTGTCGGAGGCAGGCAGCAGCGTGCTCTGGGTGCACAACGCCTCGCTGTCGGCAGCCGGCACGCGCGTGTGCGAGGGCTCTTGCGGGGACCGTCGCTTCCAGCGCACCGTGCGACTCCTGGTGTACGGTGAGGCTTCGCCCCCTCTCCCAGGCCCATCTTTAAACCCTCGCTCTGAGCCCCCGCTCCACCCAGACCCTCATCTGGCTCCTCCGAGCCCTTCCCATCCTACTCAGCCGGGGCGTGGTCAGTGCCCCGTTGTGGCCTCCCCGCCGTCCCCCACATCTGGCCCAGCCTTGACCTGTGGGCTCCTCAGCCCTGAGCAGGCACCCGCTCTGCCCACAGCCTTCCCGGACCAGCTGGCCGTGTCCCCAGCGACTCTGGTGCCTGGAAGGAACCAGGAGGTGGCCTGCACTGCCCACAGCGTCTCCCCGGCTGGCCCTGACACACTGTCCTTCTCCCTGCTCCTGGGAAACAGAGAGCTGGAGGGTGTCCAGGCTCTAGGTAGAGAGGAGGAGGAGGAGGACCCCCAGGAGACGGAGGACCTGCTGTTCCGGGTGACCGAGCGCTGGCTGCTGCCCCCCCTGGGGACTCCTGCCCCACCCACCCTCCACTGCCAGGCCACCATGCGGCTCCCTGGCTTGGAGCTGAGCCACCGCCGGGCCCTTCCAGGTGAGCCTCCGGGGTCCTGGCATCCCCAAGGTCCACCCCCTCCAGCCTGGACAGCACCATTCATCCACCTGTGGGAGCTGTTCACACAGGCTGTCACCCTGTGGCCACCAGAGAGAATCATTAATTCAACAGATACAGCTCCTGCCCTGTGCCAGCCTCAGGATCCATCCCTGCTCTGCCCACGTCCCTCCATGTTCGTCAGGGTCAAAGCTCAGGTCCACCCTCCCCAGGCAGAACTGGCCACCCTGCCCTCCACACCCCTTGCTCCTCTGCTCCAGCCATGGTCCTCCTCATGTTCCTCTAACAGAACAGTGAAGCTCATTGCAGCCTCAGGGCCTTTGCACAGGCTGTGCCCTGTGCCCAGAATACCTTTCCAGACCAGTCCCAGCTCCTCCTCACCTTTCCCAGATCTTTGTCCAAGGTGACCATAGTGAGGCTCCCCAGCTACCCACCCCCACAGGCACACAGGCACACTTCTCCTGAGCCTTGTATTTCTCCACCACATTTTTAACACCTGACATCCTATGCTTTTTTTCCCATTATCTGTCCCCACCATTGGCATCGCCAAGGGACATCTGTCTCATCCACAGTGATATCCTCAGCAGCCACCACAGGAGCACAGGCAATGCCCTGTCTCTAGGGTGAATCCTACACACATCTCCAAGCCCCAGAAACATCCCTAGGGGAGCTCTGTGCACTCTCCACCTGGAACCCCTGACTCCCTAGTGACCCTGGGTCCTGGTTTCTAACCCAGAGCTCCAAAACGGAGTAGAAGCCAGAGGCCATATGAAGGGGGCACACAGAGATTGTTTTTATTTTGGGGGGATACTGGGGATTGAACTCGGGGGCACTTGACCACTGAGCCACACCCCAGCCCTATTTTGTATTTTATTTAGAGACAGGGTCTCACTGAGCTGCTTAGTGCCTCGCTTTTTCCTGAGGCTGGTTTTGATCCTCCTGCCTCAGCCTCCCGAGCTGCCAGGATTACAGACATGTGCCACTGTGCCTGACGGTTTTGGGATTTTGATACCAAGAATAGAAAACCAGAAGCACTTAACCACTGAGCCACATCCCCAGCCCTTTTTATTTTATTTTTTTTTTGAGACAGGGTCTCTCCAAGTTGCTGAGGCTGGATTTGAACCTGCCTCAGCTCCCGCACTCCTGGGATTACTGGGGTGAGACATGGTGCCTGGCTACAGGAGTGTTCTCTAGATCCTACCAAGTCCCAGCCTCAGTCCACACCCTGTCCCCATTCCTATGCCATGTTAAAAGGTGTCCTGAGCACATGCCCTTGCTACTCTCTGCTGCAGCCCAAGGGGGTGGGGTGACTCTCACCCCTTTTACACTTGAGAAAACCAAGGCACGCGGAGCGGCAGCAGCTCAGGGCGGGGCTGCCAACGGTGGGACCCGCTCACCAGGTCCAGCCCAGAGGGAGCAGTGGGTGGTCCAGAGGGGGAGGTGAGGCTCGGGAAGTAAGAAGAAACGGTCACTCTGTTTCCAGTCTTGCACAGCCAGACCTCGTTGGAGAGCCCAGACCCAACCTCATCAGAGCCCTCCACCACCACCTCCCCCCAGGCCACCCCCCAGCAGGGCTCCACCGGCACCCCCAGGATTGACAGCTCCACTAGGACTTGCCGCCCAGAGATCCACTGGTCTCTGGAGCCTGCACTGGAGGGAGAGGTCAGCTGGGAGCTGCTGTGTGAGGCGGCCTGTGGCCCTGGCATGACCGTGCACTGGACCCTGGCTCCTGGGGGCCTGGCAGCCTACAAGAGGAGGGAAGCAGGGGCTCAGGCATGGCTGAGCCTGCCTCCAGACGGCTCCAGAACCGAGGGCTTCTTCCAGTGTCGCCTGGACCCGGGCGGCCAAGTGGTCAGCCTCTATGTGCCCATCCAGAAGGTGATCCCAAAAACCTGTGAGTTCTGATGCCCGGGAAGGAGCCGGGAGGGGCAGAGTCTCTGGATCAAAACTTTAGGTGAGAAACTGCAGGGTCAGGCTCTGTCCAGGGGCTTCCCCTGGCTGCAGCTTCCAGGCTGAGGCCAGGGGTGGCCACTGTGCTCCAGGCCTGGGTCCCATCCCGGGGGAAAATCAAAAAGCAAAAACGAGTGTGATGAGTATATTTCCAGGGGCCCAAGTTGTTCCAAACCTTATCATCTCAATGCGTAAATATAAGAGTAGGAATGTAATATTTTACGCACTTTTTTTAGCTATAGTTGGACACAGACCTTGGTTCCTTGGTTTCTGTGCGGTGCTGAGGGTGGAACCCAGGGCCTCACACGTGCTGGGCGGGCGCCCTGCCGCTGAGCCACCGCCCAGCCCCGGCTTTTCTTTCTAACGCTCTGCATTTCCACACGAGTCCCGAGGCGGGGTACAGGTCAGCGCGCCAGCCAGCCGCACGGCACGTGCAGACGGCGCTCGCGAGCCGGCCGCTGGGAACCCACGGGGACCTGGGGGGCACGAGGCCCTGCGCTGGCTGCCGACCTGCGGGGGCGGCCGGCACTCCTGACCGCCCCTCCGCTCTTCCAGCTCCCGACCATCCGCCCGCCGCCCTGTGGACTGGCAGCCTGGTGCTGGGGCTGCTTCTGATGCCGCCCCTCGCCTACCGCCTGTGGAGACGCTGTCGACCCCTGCCCGCGACCCCCGCCCGCCTGCCCGTCTCCCTGCGGCTCCTGCCGGTGCGCCACTAAGCGGGAGGCGCCGCCTCTCCCGGTACCGGCCGCCCTGGGCAGGAGAGGGCCGACCCTGCCCCCCACACTGGTGGTCAGTTCACAGGAAGCCCCCTCCCCAGCTGGCTGAGCTACCTGCCCTGGGCCCACCTCCCACCCCCGGCCCGGAGCTGAAGAATAAAGGCCACTTGGTCTAACCGCTGTTGATTCCTGTGGTGCGGCGAGCCTGGCGCCACCCCTGTTGTCCCGCACGCACACCGGGCTGACCCCAAAGAGAAGCGCGCCTCTGGGCAGCGCGCTGGAAGCCCGTGCTGCCTGGGCTGGGCGAGGCCCAATGGAGCTTAACCAGAGAACCTGGAAAGTACTTGATGGGGGTCGCCTGGGCAGATAAGGACAAGGGGCTGATCAAGGGAAGTTGCACGAGTTGAGAGGCTGCAGATGGGGGCAGGGAAGCAACTGGAAATGAGGTCAGCTTGCCAAGAGCCTGAGATGCCAGGCGGGGGAGGAGGGACCCTAGCCAGAGTGCACAGGGAGCCACCGAAGTGCTTAAAGCCACAACGGACGCGGCGGTAGCACGCCCCCTCTGGTGGTCAGGAAGAGTAACGGCCTAGGTCCGCGACTTGTGCACAGGCTGCTAGGTCGGGTAGGAGCGCGTGGAACTCCAACACAACTGGAGGATGTCTGAGGTGGGGTCCCCCACAAGGCGTGCTCTACTAAGACCGAGACAGGCCAAAGGCCGGGAGGAGCTCAGCCAGAGCCCAAAGCTTTCCACAAACTCAGAAAAGGATCTGGGGTGGACACTCAGTCCTGGAGTCAGGGAGCGTCCATACTGGCGCACGATAGGTTGGACTTTGCTGGTATCCCAGGAGAACGGTTGCTAGGAGACCATGCTAATGAAGGACTCACCCACTACCCAGATGGCAAGCTATAAGGCTTCATGCCAGAAACCAAGCCCTTGCTAAGCAACCATTTTAGAGTCTGGCAAAATTCAGTTTCCGGGCCGAAACCAGACCAATTCGATACACGCAGAGAGAAGCAAAGGGAGAATACCAACTAGGACCCAAGGAAAAGGGTTACCTGCCCCTTTTATTTTCCGGAGTCTCGCAAAAGGTTCCGGCGCCCTCTGCCCCTAACCAAGATGGCCGCCCAGGAAACTCGGGGCACGTGGGACATGGCGGCGCTTCCGGTCCCAGTGCCCTCAGTGAAGATGGCGGCAGTGGAGAAGCGGCGGCCGGCGGTAGCACCGGCGGCCAGTTTCACGGACAACGGCCGGCCGTCGGTGTCCAGGGCGCAAGCGGCCGCCGAGAATGAGGAGGACTTCCTGCGGCAGGTCGGCGTGACCGAGATGCTGCGCGCGGCCCTGCTAAAGGTTCTGGAGGCGCGGCCCGAGGAGCCCATCGCCTTTCTGGCGCACTACTTCGAGAACATGGGCCTGCGCTCTCCGGCAAGCGGCGGCGCCGGAGAACCCCCGGGACAGCTCCTGCTGCAGCAGCAGCGCCTGGGTCGCGCGCTGTGGCACCTTCGCCTGGCTCACCATTCACAGAGGTGCGGGCGGGGCGGCGGCCAGACTCCAGTTCCCGGCCTATGGCGGGGCGCGGGGCACTCTGGGAGTTGTAGTTCGCGGCCTCCTGGCCGGAGCCGGTGGGCTGGTATGGCACTTTATTTCCGGGCGCGGAGCTTGCTGGGAGTTGTAGTCCTCGCCTCCTGGGTGGGGTGGAGCTGCTACTTCGCCCTCGGTGCCGGCTGCGGGCTGTAGCGCGTTTCTGCTGCAGCTGGGGGCTTTCTAGGTCGGAGGGTACCGTGTCCCTTAAGCCAGAAACGAATAACTGGAGATTGACTAAAGCCGAGCGTGGCCCGCGGGAGGAAAGCCTGGAGTGGGGCGAGCTGGCGAGACGGGGCTCCTGGTCTGTGTCCCGGACGGGACGGTGCTGAACTCCCAAGGTGGCCGAGTTCCTGAGTGAGTGGCAGCAGACGGGGAAGCTGTCCAACACGCAGCCTCAGCCCTGGGCGACTGTCTGGGGCTGGTGGGCCGGTGTTTGGGGGGACCCAGAAGCAGAGGCTGAGGCGGGCATTGCGTGATGGCTTAGGAGTGGTGTGCCAGAACGCAGTGCGCCTCCGTCCATCCCCTCAGGGCAGCCCTGGGAGTCTGAGCGCAGCTGGACGGGGTGCGGGGCTGGGGAGAGGAGCTGGTGGGCAGGAGGCGGAGTGATGGGAGTGGAGGGGAGTAGGACTGCTCCTTGGCCTGAGGAGCCCACAGCGGGAAGGGGGACTGGATGGCCTGAGACAGGGCTGGGCTGGGGCCCTTGTAGACTGGAGGATTTGAGAAGGCCTCAGGAGAGAAGAGCAGAGCCCGCAGAAAGGGTGGGAAGGCAAAGCCAGAGATGAAGAGCCAGGAGAAGTGGCCTCAAGGAGGAAATTGATCAGTGACGGGGTTCCATACGTGGTGGCTCAGGTCCAGCACAGCTGTCACAGATATGTTTGTGTTCATCTCGTAGGGCTGGTGGGCATGGTGGCACACATCTGTAATCTCATCAGCTCTGGAGGCTGAGGCAGGAGAGTCATAGGTTCAAAGCCAGCCTGAGCAAGTTAGTGAGGCTCCAAACAATTTAGCAAGACCCAGACCCAAAATTTTAAAAAGGGCTGGGGATGTGGCTCACGGTTATGTGCCCCTCAGTTCAGTCCCTGGTACAAAAAAATAATCTAGGGCTGCTGTTAAAAATTACCATAAATTTAGTAACTTAAAACAGAAAATTAATTTTCTCAATGGTTGAGGTGGCCCGAAGTCTGAAACCACGGTGTCATCAGGCCCATGTTCTCTCCAGAGGGTCTAGGGGAGGTCTTTCCTGCCTCGGTGACTAATAACTCCATCCCTCAGTCCTCCCCCTTGGCCTTCCGTCTACTTTGTAAAGACACTAGGTGTTGGATTACAGCCCATCCTTCTCCAGCATGACCTCATCTTACATCTGCAAAGGCCCCTACCTGAGGTTCTGGATGATATGATATCCCTGGTCCCCCAGAATGGAAGTGTCACAGCTGTTGGCTAGAGTTCAGTCAGAGTGGCAGGGGCACAGGAAGCAGATAGTGGGTGCTTGTGGCAGATATGATGGCCCTGGGGTCACCTGGCTTCCCAGGGACCAGCCAGGAGTGAATGAATAAGACAGGCTCCCATGGCGTCCGACCGTGTTCGTGGGTCCAGGCCTGCTCCTGTCCTCCCTCAGACATCCCGGCCACTACCTCCCTTCCTCAGACAGCAGGCAGGAGCTCTCGGCTGGTGGAAAGGAGCAGAAGCCCAGGGCCAGGTAGCTGTATGCTGTCCCCCAGTACTTGAGGGTGAGCTGAAGATGCCAGGTCTGGGAGAAGTCACCTCGGCCCTCTCTGCTGGCCAGCAAGGCCACCTGGAGCATAAGAATGTAGGTGTCTGAAGGCCACGTGGCTGGCCACCACAGGGCAGAGCCAGGAGTCCAGACAGCTCAGCCGATGGGGCCTCCTTGGCTACCTCATGGCTGATGAGAGGGACTCTTCCACAGTGTCCCTGAACATGTTGTCACCAGAAAAGTACTCATGGAGGACTGGCTAGTCTTGGGCAGGGCCCAGCCTCAGCCCACTGTGGTGGGCACCCTGGACACTGCAGGGTGCAGAGCAGAGTCCCTGGCCTCTACCCACCCATGCCACACACTCCCCGTTGTGACCACACGTGTCTAACATGGCTCAGGGTCTCCACTGAGAGCCACTGGTCGAAGGTGAAAACAGACATGTGTTCTCTTCCCTAGCAAGTGCGGGCAAGCTTTGCCAGCTGTCCTGGCAGCCTGCACGGCCTGACCTGTAGAGCAGAGGGGAATGGTGCCGTGCTCTGTGCACTGTCATCTCTGGGTGGTGCAGCAGGACACCCTCAGGGGGAGTGAGGCAGCCGGGAAGGAGGTGCCTCTCCTCCCTTTCTTGCCCCTTCCTGGGTGTCACCTTGATTCACTGGTTGCAGTCACACCTCAGTGCCTCCTGGTCATGGGGCGGAGCCTTTGCTGTGGTTACTGCTGAGTGCTTCCTGGACATGGGACCAGGATCCTGCTCAAACAGCACCTGAGCCACAGACGGATGGGACTCCACACACTGGGCACAGCCCCAGGTCTGTGGCGCACAGTCTGCTCCATCCTCGCAAGGATCTGAAAATGCAAGGACCAGGCTGGTACCCTGGGTGGGAAACAGGGGACCCAGGAGGATCTCACAGGGTGAGTTAGGCAGCCACCCCTGGGGAGAGGCGAGGGATCTGGGCAGGCCAGCATCTGCCCAGGAGGCGGTGGCCACAGCTCCCAACCTGGTCCCACCCACAGGACAGCCTTCAACAACAATGTCAGCGTGGCCTACGAGTGCCTGAGTGCCGGCGGCCGCAGGAAGAGGCCTGGGCTGGATGGCCGCACCTACAGCGAGCTGCTGAAGCGCATCTGCAGGGATGGAGAGGCCCCGGAGGAGGTGGTGGCCCCACTGCTGCGCAAGATCCAGTGCCGCGACCATGAGGCGGTGCCGCGGGGCGTCTTCCGGGCAGGCATGCTGACCTGCTTTGTGCTGCTGGACTTCGTGGCCCGGGCAGGAGCCCTCTTCCGGCTTCTTGAGGCCCCAGGCCTGGCAGTGGCTGACCGCCGTGTGGGCCAGGCCGTTCTGGACACCCTTGAGGGGGCCCTGGGGGCTGGTGACCACACTGCTGTGCCTGCATGCTACCTGGAGGCCGGCTCGCGCCTGGGACCCGACAGCCTGGCGCTGGCCCTGGACCGTGCAGCGACCGGCCGGAGGCCCAGCTCCCCCATGTCCCGAGAGGAGTTCCTGGAGAAGGCAGCCGCCCTCTTCATCGCCAAGGTCAAGCCAGTGGGCTGAGCCTGCTCCTGGGACTGGCCCAGGACAGAGCATTCCCACCCCTGCACTAGGACAGGGCCACCAGGACACTGCACCCCCACAGCTGTGCACCCACACTCATAAGCCCAGCTCAGCTGAAATAAAGTCTGTGGAGGCCTGTGTGCATGCACATGTGCGTGCAGGCTTGTGTGTGTGTGCCAAGTGGGCCCACCACCCGGCCGCCCAGCCAGCCCATTCCTCTGGAGGGTGAGTCTCCTTCCACAGCCCTGCCCACTCCAGTGGCTGCTCTTGGGCCTCAGTTTCCCTAGCCATCCAGCAAAGAGAGCAGCTGGCAGCGACACGAGGGATGGCAGTGGAATCTCCACCCCTCCTCCTCCCTCCCTGCCTGGAGGAAGGCAGCTGCGAGAGGAAACCGAGGGCCAACAGGCTGGGGCCCTCCAGAGTCACACGGTGCCACCTCCACCAGTGGTCCCCCCAGCTCCCTGTCAGCACTTCATGGCTTCAGGCATCTGTACCCCACACACCCAGAGCCTGGCCCCCACCTCCCTCCTACCTGGGACTGACAACCCCACTCTGCCTGAGAGGCCTACGCAGTGGGTCTGTTTAATCTGTCTTCTCAGAAGGTGGGTGGCCCCAGCCGCTCCCCAGTCCAAGTTTGGTGTAGGTTGGACGGCCGGTGAGTGGTGTCGGGAGTGGTGGCAGCCCTGCTGCCAAGCAGAGCAGCATCAGGGTCCTGTTCCCACTCGGGCTCTGGAGGCAGGCGGTGAGTGAAGCCTGTGCTCCCAGCAAACTCCATAGCAGGAGGCTTTGGGGCAATCTGTGCCCCCAGGTTAGGGACGGAGCCGCCTGGGCTCCAGCACTCGCAGCCACTTGAACCCCCAGCCGAGCAGAGAGGGCAGCCAAGCGGGACTGGGACGCCCAGAGGCAAGCATGGCTTGCCAGCCCAGGAGACACTGCACTGGGCCCAGCCACCCTGCCATCCAGCCATCTCCAAGGCATTGTGGTGTTCTGCAAGAGGGCCTCTCGTCCTCAGGAGTGCCCCACGTGGATATGACCTCCAACAGCCCCAGAGCCCAGCACCTCCTAGGTGTCTGCATGGGGACACCCTGGGGCTGCCCCAGGATCCTGGGCACGAGCAGTGGCCCCATGCTTCCTGTCCCACCAGCCCACCCCTCCCCTGCCACCTGGGCACCACTGGCCAAGTGGGGCATTCCAGTGTCCCCTGGCTTCCATGATTGGCTTGGGGCAGGTGTGTGACACAGCATGACACTGTCATCTGGGAGCAACTGGTGGGACTCTTCAGCCACTGTGTCACCAGAAGTTGCTGAGAGAGCCCAGCTGCTATTTGCCTCAGTCCCCTCCTGCCCTCTGCCCTAGCCTGTCCCCTCCTGCCTTCTGCCCTAGCCTGTCTCCACCTTGCTGTGCAACACAGGACTTCAAACCCACAGGGCTCTTACTCATCCCATGCTGGTCCACCCCAGGGTCACCTGCCAGGAGGCGCCTACCTGAGCTCCGGCCACACCTCCGGCTGCTGCCCCTGCTCTCCAGCCCTTGCCTGCTGTCTCACTCCCTCGCTGCTGTTCCTCCCTCTCCCACTTCTTTCCTGCTATTTCTTGCCTTTGCTGCCCCTGCCCTTGTGGATGTGTGGTATTGAACCCTGCGTCTCAGGAAAAGTACCTACTGTGTCACTGCCCACAGGGACAGAGCCACCTGGGACAGGGTTTGTGACATGTGGATGCTCTGCCATTGAGCCACATCCCCAGGCCTTTTTTGAGACAAGGTCTCCCTAAGTTGCCCCAGCTGAGCTGGAACTTGCAACCCTCCTGCCTCAGCCTCCAGGGTCAAAGGTGACAGGTGTGACCACTGTATCAGCTCTGCTTTTTTACACACAGGAATACTATTACCCCAAGCGGTTTGTTCACAAGCTTGCTCACCCCCTGTCCAGAGCCCCTGAGGCAGGGATCCCCAGCACCTAAGTTTTGTACACAAGAGGAAAAGAAGGGAAGGAGGAAGAGAGTTAAATTACCACAAATTCACACAAGTGGGCGCAGCACCTCTGACTCTGGCCCTCCTGCCTCCTCTCATGGGGACCCTGTGGTGACCCTGGGTCCCAATGACCAGGGTGACCCAGCTCAGGGTCCTTCGCTGATGCCACCTCAGAGCCCCTGCTGCCCCTGCATGGCAAATCCAGGAACACCAATGGGATTCTCAGCATCATCTCTGCCCATGGGCTCAGCTTTCCTGCAGCTCACCTTGTTCACAGGCCACAAGTGAAGAAGCCCTCCAACTTGGCCAAGGCAGGTCCCCAAGCTGCATCTCCTCCGATGCCCCAAGCCAGTCCCTGCAACCTGGGAGCTGGGACACTGATGGGACAACCTGGCCCTGCAGCTCGGGCTTGGTGTCAGTCTAAACCTTCAGTGCCCCCCCTCAAGGGAAGAGTGCTGTGGCAAAAAATGCCCCCTGCTCATCACTCCAGGATGTCCCATGGGGGCGAGGGGTGTGGGGAGATTTGGACAACTCAAAGGAAGAGCCAGGGTCAACTCCAACTATTGTCTACTGATGAGCTGCCTCACACCAACTCTGTGACAACAAGGACAGCCCACCACAGAGAATGGGGTGCGTGAACACTCCACGCCCAAGAGGGCACACCAGGCAGGCAGCACTGACTGGACACCCCCAACCTCCCAGGTTGTGGGGCAGAAGGGCCTGGGAGGAGGGCCAAGGGCAGCTCTGAGCAGCACGTGGAGCTGTCACTGACCAGGGTTTCCTTAGATACCTCTGCCTACCTCACCTCTGATGTTTCCTTTCCCATTTCCAGCTGAGATGGCAGCTTCAGAGGGCAGGGACCTGGACATGAGGGAGCCGCCCCCCACCCAGCCTGAGGCTTGCCACAGCTGCCCCATGCGCAGCACTTGTGCCAGCCACGTCATGAGAGGCCCCAGGCAGCAGGTCCTCCCTGCCAGAGGCTTGCTAAGCTGCCATTGCCACACCAAAGTCCAGGTGGCCAGGAGGTATCTGAACAGGACCCAGCAGGCCAGAGCTCAGGGTCAGTGGAGCCCAGGGTCAGGGGTCTGCTGGCCTCTTGAGCCCGGTTTGCCCCACCTCAGGGTCTTTGCAAGGCTGTTTCCCTTCATGCGCACTTCCTCCAGGTACCTCCTCGCTGCCTCTGGTCGTCGTCTCACGCAAGACCCAGGTGGGCTCAAAGAGGAGAGCACCACCAGTCATGGTCCAGGCTCCACCAGGTTGGGTGGAGGCCAAGGTGGGGTGTCAGGGTGGAGCCAGGGGATTTTAGGAGAGACCCTCAAGGTGGGGGATCAGGGTGGGTGCTCAGACTCCATCGAGGGGTCAGGGGGCCAGGCTCCGTCACGGTCGGGAGCCGGGGTCCACCAGGTGGGCCCTGGCGTGAATCGAGTGCAGAACCAAAGCTGCCAAGAGGATGCCCAATGGGAAGGTGGTTCAGAATCCTCGGCCCGGCTTCGCAGGAAGCCCGCGGATCGCCTGCTCGCTCCGCGCACCCCGCCTCCTCCAGCCCCGAAAAGCAGGAGGGTCGCCCCCGCCCCCCGGCCCCACCCGCGCCAGGACGTCACAAAAAAGGCCCCCAGAGCCGCGGCGACCGCGCCAGACGGAGCAGCCCGCCTCCCGCGCACAGGCGTCCGCGGAGCTCGGCGGCGGCGCGGCTCGGCTCGGGCGGCAGCGCGAGCGCCTGCGCGGCGGGCGGCGGACTACGCTTCCCGGCGTGCCCCGCGGGCGGGCGGCGGACTACGCTTCCCGGCGTGCCCCGCGAGCGGGCGGCGGACTGCGCTTCCCGGCGTGCCCCGCGGGCGGGCGCGCAGGCGCAGTCGGGGCCCGGAGTCGGCGCGCAGGCGCGGCGGGTGGGGCGCACGGGTCAGGCCGAGGCGGGCGGCGGCGCCGGCGGCGGCGCGGGTGGAGCGCTCGGGGGCCACGGGCGGCGGCGGCGGCGGCGTAGCGGAGGAAGGCGGCGGCTCCCCCCCGGCCAGCGCGCAGCCCGGCCCGTCCCGCGAGCTCGCGGCGGCCCCGCGTCCCGGCGCGCCCCCGGCCCCGGGACCCTCCGCCGCCGCCGCCGCCATGGCCCGGCCACTGGTGCCCAGCTCGCAGAAGGCGCTGCTGCTGGAGCTCAAGGGGCTGCAGGAGGAGCCGGTGGAGGGCTTCCGGGTGACGCTGGTGGACGAGGGCGACCTGTACAACTGGGAGGTGGCCATCTTCGGGCCTCCCAACACCTACTACGAGGGCGGCTACTTCAAGGTGAGCGGCGGCCGGCTCGGCGCCCCGCCCGGCCTTATGTAACCGGGTCTCGGCGACGCCGGGGCGGGGGCGGCGCGCACCCCGGGCTGCGCCCGCAGGCCCGGCCGGGCCCAGGCGAGCTGCGGAAGCCGGGGCTGCTGGACGCCGCCAGCCTCGCAGGTCCCGCCGAGCGGGCGGCTTCTGCGGTCTCGGGCTGCTCTGCGGGCATTTTTTTGCCCTCTGGTGGTTGAAGGATGAGCGGTGCTTTTGCTGCTGGGAGCAGGGAGCCGAGGGCTGTCCCCCGGACTCAGATTCTGCCTTATGTGACAAAGAACATGGGCCACAATCAGGGCGGTTTTCTCCACCGAACCGATCTGAGCCTAGCCATAGCTTTGGATTCCTCTAAGGGTCCCAGGACCTTGTTCTGGAGCCAGCGGAGCAAGACTGGGGTCTCCCTACCTAAGGTGGGAGCAGAAACCGGGAGTGGTGGTGCACGGTTGTCTTCCCAGCTCCTCAGGATGGAGCCTGAGGCAGGAGAAGGGCAAGTGGAAGAGCGGGACGTAGGTCAGTGGTAAAATGCTTGCTCTGGTGTTCTCAGGGCCCCAGGGTCAGTCCCCGCTGCCGGGTGAGGCCAAGACAGGCCTGTTTCCACTGTGGGTTGGTGTTTTAACCAGGCCTGCCCAGTGAGTGAGGGCACCCGCCTTGTCTACTTGGGGGCAATTGCTGAGTTGGGGTCCCAGGTCTGAGGGCAGGGATGGGTGGGGGAACCGGTTTGAGTGTTCCTGCATCCCCACCCAGGGAGCAGTCCAGTTTGAAAAGTCTCCAAGAGCACTTCATAGTTACAGCAGCACCCAGAATGGGGTAACACCCCGCCCTGAGGTCAGGCCAGGCTTCTGGGCAAGGCTGCAGTCAGGAAGGAAAGGTTTTGGATCTCTGGCACTACCCACCAAACTGGCTGCAGGGCATTGTGGGTTGAGCCTCCAGGGTTGGCTTTAGTGGGAGAGTCCCATCTCTAGAGAGAGAGGTGTCAGGCTAGGATCATGTTTGCCACAGGTCTGTCCTTAGAAGCCAGTGTGGGACTAAGGTTTGCTCCCCTGTCTTGGGCATGGTTGGCCGGGGTGTGGGCAAAGACTTGTAAAGGGGATGTGGAAGTAGAGGACTTGTAAGGTGCCTAAGGCCACCATGGCTTCCTAGTCACTTCCTGTGGGGCATTCCTCTCAGCCCAGCCTCATCTTAGGGACCATGCCAGCCTGCTGCAGGCAATGCTCTAGCACCAGGAGCTGGAGAGGCTCCTCCCTTAGGCAAGGTCTCTCCTTCTGTGAACCTTGATTTGTGAAGTGGTAAAAGGGATCTCTAGAGATGCTTAGAGTAAAAGGTGCAGGGGATTAGTTGGGTGAGGCTCAAAATCCAGGCTTAGAAACCTGGCAGGAGTCCAGGGGTGCCTTGAAGTCTTGAGCAACTGTTGGGCAAGTGTCAGACCCAGATTCCAAGGTCACTCTGGCCTCAGCATGTTTTCCCTGGACATGGAGGCGTCCCTCTCCATAAGATTTCTAGGGGCCTAGTCTCCACCTTTGGAGCTTACAGCACCCCAAAGATGCTGCCCCCCCAAAAAAAAAAAAAAAAAACATCAGCGATTCCTTTCTTACCTGCTGAGAGCCCAGAGGCAGGAGCAGCATCAGGGCCCTGGCCACAGGTGAGCAGCTCTGGCACTGGTGCAGGTGGCTCAGACCCTTGGCCTGAGTAGCCCTCAGAGAGGCAGTGATGATAAGTCTCCCAGAGGACAGACGAGTCATGCTGGGCTGGGGCCACGAGTCTCCAGGTAACTGCCACCCTGCCAACCTCTGGCGTTCCCCCGTTCTCACCTGCACGTCGTGGGGCTGGATCAGCCCAGGCAACCTCAGAAAGGCTTGAGGCAGCCGATTGTGGACATGGCTTTTGGCTTGAGCCTAGGCCTACAAGAGACTGGGCAGTGAGCCCTGTTCCTCCTTGTCCATCGTGGGACACACTCCCCAGACACCCAGAGAGTGTCCTCTGAAATGGAACTCCGCCAGGGCCTAGCCCCCACTGAGCCACCCCTGCTGTTCCCACCCCACAGGCTCGCCTCAAGTTCCCCATCGACTACCCTTACTCTCCACCAGCCTTTCGGTTCCTGACCAAGATGTGGCACCCAAACATCTATGAGGTGAGCGCACACAAGCCTCGCACAGGCCTCTGCCTCCCTGTGGTCACGCCTCCGGTGGAGCAGGCAGTGGGAGCCTGGCCAGGGCTAACCTGCTGTCTCCCTCACTCAGACAGGGGACGTATGCATCTCCATTCTCCACCCACCTGTTGATGACCCACAGAGTGGGGAGCTGCCCTCGGAGCGGTGGAACCCCACACAGAACGTCAGGTGAGGCTAGGCCCACCATGTAAGTCTGGTGGCACCTGTGCCCTGGACTGGCCCTGGGACACATGGGAAGAGCCGTCTGTGTCTCTAGTGCCTGTGGCACTGTGCTGTCCACCCAGAAACCAGACCCTGGGGAGATCCCAAGGCATCCTGCTGCTCACCCTGGGAGCCCCAGCTTGAGGGTGGGCTCCTGATGCTGTGTGTCTCTGAGGGCAGCCCCTATCCACTCCAGCTCCTGCTGCCTGGTGGTGCCCTGAAGTGTGAGCAGATCAGACAGTGCCCACAGGGGCCTCTAGGGGCTCCTGGGTTGAGGCCTCAGTAGTTGGGGCCTGAGAGAGATGGAAGTCTGGGTTCTTCAGCCACCGCACTCCAGTCCACTCGTCCCCCTAGGACCATCCTCCTGAGTGTCATCTCCCTGCTCAACGAGCCCAACACCTTCTCACCGGCCAATGTGGATGCCTCAGTGATGTACAGAAAGTGGAAAGAGAGTAAGGGGAAGGACCGGGAGTACACGGACATCATCCGGTGAGCACGGGGCTCTGAACCCCTGAGTAGGGCCACCTGCTTCTGCTAACGAGGCTGACGAGTGCTTCCTGCCTTCTAGCCTGTTGGAGGCCACCTCTGCCCAGGGGCAGCAGTTGCAGATGGGGACACCAACCCCAGTCAGAAGTATCCAGCCAGTTCAGCCCAATTTCTGGCCTCTTCCTTGTTTTTGAAAACATGGTGGTATTTATTCCTTCTTAGTGTCACAGAAAAGTGTGGCGTGTGAGCACACATATCCACATGGTCCACATAGCGTGTGTGTCTGTGTGCACTGTGGCATACAGTGTGAAGGCCCCATCCCAGCATTCAGGAGTTCCTAGTGCCTCGTTGCTTGGTGACTCAGCCCTGATGTGCCTGGTCCTTCCTGCACCCTACCAGGGCAGCACTCTCCCTGGGACAGTGGCCTCTGCTGCCGTGGTCCCTGTGGGTGGGTCCGCCAGGCAAAACGGGTGCTGCGCACTCGCTGAAGGCCCAGCAGGCCCACGGTCTGCTGCTCTGCTGCTCGCTGGCACTCACAGCCACGGACAGCTTGCCAGGCGGGCTGCGTCCCAGTGGCTCTCTACCTGCTCCCATCTCCTCTGAGTCGAGAGGTGACTCTGCAAAAGAAGTAGTTTCTTGGGGAGTTGTGGGGACCTGTCAGGTGAATGGGGCTCGGGGACCTCCTCTCTGTCTGTCGTCACTCTTCAGCAGGGTTTCTCAGTCCTTGCTTTGGTGTTCGTGGAACACGAGTCCTCACATCCTGGCCAGGTGCTCTGCCACCGAGCTGCCCCAGCCCTACTGGCTCATTTTTTGATTGAGTTCATCCTTTTCTGTGTCTTTTGCAAGTGCTTATTTCTTTTCTCAGAAATGTGGAGTGCGGGGCTGGGGCTATAGCTCAGTTGGTAGAGTGCTTTCCTTGTGTGCACAAGGCCTTGAGTTCAATCTCCAGCACCACAAAAAAAAAAAAAAAAATGGAATATGGAATGCCTCCCTTGTGTGTCATCCTTGCACAAGAAGTGTGCCAGTTTCCTCTGTTGTTCCATTTTTATTGTACATTGCTGCCAAAGAAAGCACTTGAAACACTTTTCGACTTATTCTTTTTAGTAATTATTTTATTTATCTTTATGCTGTGCTAAGGATTGAACCCAGTGCCTGACATATGCCAGACAGGAACTCTGCCAGTGAGCCACAGCTCCAGCCCTCAACTTGTTATTTATCTTTGTGTTTTATGGAGCTGGAGATTGAACCAGGGTTCTCACTTTTGCTGGGCAAACATGTAATTTGCTTTTTAATTTAAAATAGTAGCTTGGGGCTGGGGATACAGCTCAGTTGGTAGAGTGCTTGCTTTCATGCACAAGGCCCTGGGTTCAAGCCCCAGCACCACCAAAAAAATAGCTTGGCACAGTGCCCACGCCTGTAATCCCAGAGGCACATGAGGCCAAGACTCGAGGATGGCAAATTCCAGGTCATCCTGGGCAGCTTAGTGAGGCCCTAAGCAACTCGGGAGATCCTGTCTAAGAAGGCTGGGCGCAGCTCAGTGGTGCAGCACCCCTGGCTTCTATTCCCAATGCTGCCAGAACAGAAAGCAAGCTGGCCTTGTGGTTGGGAGGTACCACTTTCATGTGATGAGACTCTTTGGAGCCAGGTGTGTGTACACCTGTCCCCACTGACTAGGAGTCGTCTGGGTCAGTGAGGCACCATCTCAAACACACTGACCCTTGGTGGACGGGCACTTGGACCTGCTCCTCTGCAGAGGCCTGCTGCCCCACAGTCCACACAGAGCTGCCTGCCCACCTGACCCCAGCACTGCTGCTGCCCTGAGCCAGGCAAGATGCCACACTCTGTGCTTGTAGCTGGCCCTGGGTGGTCACACACACCAGGAGACGACAAGGGCTCCTCCTTTCTGTCCCCTTCTTCCCAGTGCTTGGTCTGTCCTCTCTGTTGCCCTGGCACTTCCTGTGAGCAGAATGCCTTGAACTTGAAATGCTGCACCCATGGTGTTTCGCATGGGTGCCACCTGCTCCTAATGAACTGGACAGTTGTTCTGGGCAGCTGTGCCAAAGCTGTGGTAGCCACAACCTCTACTGGCAGTCTGAGAGGCACCCCTGCAACACCTGCCCTCAGAGGTGCCCGTACTCTTGGCACCTCTTCCCTGCCACCTCCCACACAGTCCCAGAGCAGAGGTGAGAGCCAGACTGTTTTCATCCCTCAGAACCCCGTGGGTCACTGCCCACCTGGGACTGTAGTCGCTGCTCTCTGCCTGCTGCTGGCTCTGACTACATCTTTAGGCCTCAGAGAGCTTGTGTCCTGCTGGGTTCTGCAGGACAGGCAGGAGATCCCTGGCTGGTGCCGGGAAGGCCCAGAGCAGCTGGCACAGTGCCCTCCCACCCTCCTGCAATGCCCACGGGAGAGGCCTGAGCCAGGTGCAATGTCTGTCCTAACATGCAGACACAGGTGGCCAAGACCGGGCTCAGTTCCTCCCCCATGGTCCCTGTTCCTGTGCGTCTGCGTCTTCTCTACGAGCTGTAGGCTAGAGGCTGGGGTCAGCATCTGCCTGTGCCACACCGTTCCCTGTGTGAACCCGCACCCCGAGCAGCCCTGGCCCTTCCTGATGGCCAGGGTGTCCAGTCCCACTATTGGCACTGCAGCCGTGCTCCTGCCTGGTACCACGTCCTGGGTCGGGTGGTGTGTGGTGCAGGGCGTGCAGAACCTGGGGTGTGGCCTGGCGTGAGCACAGCACAGAGCTGAGGCTGGCCACCAAGTCTCCCTGTGGCTGTGGCCCTGGATGGCCCTGAAGCCAGCTTCTGTGGGCAGAGGCTGCGTGCTGTGCCCGGTGTCCCTGGCATGGCTCCCGCTGGCTTCCTGTTCTGCAGTGTAGCCCTGATGTGCCATGGGGGGGTGGGCCAGGATCAGAGCAGCCCCTCATCCCTCCTGTCCCCCCAGGAAGCAGGTCCTGGGGACCAAGGTGGACGCAGAGCGCGATGGCGTGAAGGTGCCCACCACGCTGGCCGAGTACTGCGTGAAGACCAAGGCGCCGGCGCCCGAGGAGGGCGCGGACCTGTTCTACGAGGACTACTACCAGGACGGGGAGGTGGAGGAGGCAGACAGCTGCTTCGGGGACGACGAGGACGACTCGGGCACCGAGGAGTCCTGACACCTCGTCCACCGAATAAACTCTCAGATTTTACCTCATGGGACGGACGCTGGCTCTCTCGACAGGCTACCTCACGGCACTGCCTTGCCCTGCTCTGGGCGGCGCGTTTGGGTGTCCTTCCTTCCCCGTGCGGTTCTGGGTTTTCCTTGCTCCAGAGAAGAGCCGGGCTTGGGCTTGCCGGCCCCCTCCTGGGATGGCAGAGCCAGCAGAGCCGCAGCAGCCAGGGTCGTGGGCGGGCCCCATCCAGCAGCTTCGAGGCTGGGGTCCTAGCTCCTGGATGGACGGACTGCTTTGAGGTCACTCCTTTCTGCTGTGGTTTGTTTGAAATCTAAATAAAACTGCCGGTGAGGAGGCAGACCACTCCTCCTTCAGGGAGGCACCAGGGCCAAGGTCATCACACTCCTGGTCCCTGGGCCTGATGGTCACCTCTCCACCCAGGAGATGGGGTAGCCAGGGAACCCCCTAGTTGCCTTTGAGGGAAAGGGCCCCATCCACAGAAGCCAGTGGCCCTTCCTGAACGCTCTGGGCCCGAGGTGGACTCTGGTGCTTCCCAAGGGTTCCTCTCACACTGGTGGCAAGTGGGACACTGCTGGTCTTGTGTCTGTGCAACTGAAAGGCCCAGAATGGCTGGACTCAGGAGTTGGACTCGCTGAACTTGGATGCCCAAGGTCAAGGGTATATGCCTGGACCCAAGTGGGCACAGTGCGGTAGGCCCTGGACTGCACCGCTGGTGGGTGCAGCTTTGCCACTTGTTTGCTTTAGTTTGCTTGGGGTTAATTTGGACAGTACTGGGAGTGGCCCAGGGCCTCGTGCTTCGTAGCATGTTCTCGGTCCTGGGTCAGTCCCTAATACTGCCCAAAATGGGGCAGGGTGTCTCACTAAGTGGCCCAAGCTGGTTTCAAACTTACAGTCCTTCTGCCTCAGCCTCTTGAGTTGCTAGGGTGATGGAGGTGGCCACTGTGCCTATGAATTTCCTGTTCAAAACTTGCTTTTTTTTTTTTCTTTTTTTTTTTTTATTGGTACTAGGCATTGAATCGGGGCACTTTACCATGAAGCTGTGTCCCCAGCACTTTTTAATCATGTGAAGCTGGGTCTCACCCTGTTGCCCAGGCTGGTCTTGAACATAGTCCCCAAGCCTTCTGAGTGGCTGAGTGACAGGCAGGTACAGGCCCTGCTGCATCTGACCCTGTGGTGTGCTGCAGCCAGGCACAGCCCCTGCCTGCTGCCTCCTGCCTGCTGCGCCTTCCACTGGGAGCCAGTCACAAGGGAGGGGCTGGAGGGGTGGGGAGTGGGTGTTAACAAGAGGACAGTTTGGGTTTGGGCAGAAGCCTTGGAGGTGGGTGGTGGGCATACTGCAGAGCTTTCCCGTACAAAACGGCTAAGATGGTGAACTGTGTTTGTTACCACAAGAACAAGGAGAGGCCTGAGGTGTGGCTCAGGCAGAGTGCTCCTGAGTGCAGCTGCACCAGGCCCTGGGCTCCATCCCCAGCACCAAGGAGGAGTCACACTGAAGCCTGACAGCACAGACGAGGTGGGGATTGGAGCACTGTATTAAACCATAAGGAAGTTGGTAGTCTCACAGTTTTGTCTTCGAGTTTCTGTCCTTTAGAAACCCCTTCTAAAATGTTCTGGGTGAGGTGAGGCTGGAGGTAGAGAGATGTCTGCTGTGTGCAAGGGCAGGGCAGGGCTGTGGGCAGGCGAGATGGGAGACAGGCCCCGTGCTCTGGCACTCCAGAGGGGGTAGTGGGTGGAGGGGGTGCCGAAGATTGGAGGAAGCCCAGGCCTCAAAGGTTCCAGGGCAGTGGGCAACTTAGCAAGACTCATAGCAACATGGTGAGACCCTGTCTCAGAATGGGCGGGGGCGACCTAGCATGCTTGAGGCCCTGGGTGGCTCTGGAAAGGATGCCGCGGCAGGTCCTGATTTGGAACAGCACGTCTGGAGAAATCAAAGCAGGCGGTGCTGGAGAGTGCCTTCTCCAACTTTCTCCTGAGTAGGAGTCTCATGTTTGGGGGGCTGCAGAGCTCTGGGTGGGGATTCTGCATCCTCCCTTCCTGACCTGCTGCAGGGCCGCCTGGAGCTCAGGCCTGCTCTCAGTGTCCACCCCCCGCCCCCAAGGCGTGCTGCCCTCCAGGGCTGTGCATGAACCTGGGTTTCTGCACCGTGGCTGGCTCCTGCTGCTGGGCTTCAGTGTTTTCTCCAGGACACCGTGGTCTTGGCACCGGCCAACACGGCTGCATGATGCTATGAACTATCAGCCCCTGCTCAGGGCTTGCTGCTGCCGGGGGTGTCTTTCACAGCAGAGAAGTCGAGGGCCTCTCACCTCCCCTGGGATCTGGGTGATACACTGTCCTTCCAGTCTCCCCAAGCCCAGGCTGTGTGGGGCAGGAATGCCCCGAGGCCCCGTGTTCTTGCCATGCATGTGGCAGGAGTTGGTGCTTCTGCTTGGCCACTTGGTGGCAGGATGCCCACTGGCTTTCTCCATGGTGAGAACCACAACATCTTCATTTTCTGGAGGGGGCTGGGCCCCAAGAGCTGCCAACCACCTGTCCTGGGAGATTAGGCTGTCTCTGCACCCTCCCAGCAGGCCTTGGAGGCAGGCTTGGAATGAAGGAAGCCTGCAGGAGGGCAGAGCTGCTGCCACGCTGCCGGCCAGCTTCCACACCACAGGCTGGGCCAACACTTGGTGCTGCCAGGGTTGACGCGGAGCAGGCTGGCTGGAGGAGGGTGGCTCTTAAATGAGCAGGAGACCTACTGGATGGGTGCACAGGGATCCTTTCATCTAGCACCCACCATCCTATAAGTTCACCACCCATCACCCGTCCATCCACCCACTCATCATCTAGCACCCACCATCCTATAAGTTCACCACCCATCACCCGTCCATCCACCCACTCATCATCTAGCACCCACCATCCACCCACTCATCATCTAGCACCCACCATCCTATAAGTTCACCACCCATCACCCGTCCATCCACCCACTCATCATCTAGCACCCACCATCCTATAAGTTCACCACCCATCACCCGTCCATCCACCCACTCATCATCTAGCACCCACCATCCACCCACTCATCATCTAGCACCCATCCATCCACCCACTCATCATCTAGCACCCATCCATCCACCCACTCATCATCTATCACCCGTCCATCCACCCACTCATCATCTATCACCCGTCCATCCACCCACTCATCATCTATCACCCGTCCATCCACCCACTCATCATCTAGCACCCGTCCATCCACCCACTCATCATCTAGCACCCATCCATCCACCCACTCATCATCTATCACCCATCCATCCACCCACTCATCATCTATCACCCGTCCATCCACCCACTCATCATCTAGCACCCATCCATCCACCCACTCATCATCTAGCACCCATCCATCCACCCACTCATCATCTATCACCCATCCATCCACCCACTCATCATCTAGCACCCATCCATCCACCCACTCATCATCTAGCACCCATCCATCCACCCACTCATCATCTAGCACCCATCCATCCACCCACTCATCATCTATCACCCATCCATCCACCCACTCATCATCTATCACCCATCCATCCACCCACTCATCATCTATCACCCGTCCATCCACCCACTCATCATCTATCACCCGTCCATCCACCCACTCATCATCTATCACCCGTCCATCCACCCACTCATCATCTATCACCCGTCCATCCACCCACTCATCATCTATCACCCGTCCATCCACCCACTCATCATCTATCACCCGTCCATCCACCCACTCATCATCTATCACCCGTCCATCCACCCACTCATCATCTAGCACCCGTCCATCCACCCACTCATCATCTAGCACCCATCCATCCACCCACTCATCATCTATCACCCGTCCATCCACCCACTCATCATCTAGCACCCATCCATCCACCCACTCATCATCTAGCACCCATCCATCCACCCACTCATCATCTATCACCCGTCCATCCACCCACTCATCATCTATCACCCGTCCATCCACCCACTCATCATCTATCACCCGTCCATCCACCCACTCATCATCTAGCACCCGTCCATCCACCCACTCATCATCTATCACCCACCATCCTATAAGTTCACCACCCATTACCCGTCCATTCACCCACTCATCATCTATCACCCGTCCATCCACCCACTCATGATCTATCACCCGTCCATCCACCCACTCATCATCTATCACCCGTCCATCCACCCACTCATCATCTATCACCCGTCCATCCACCCACTCATCATCTAGCACCCGTCCATCCACCCACTCATCATCTAGCACCCACCATCCTTCTATAAGTTCACCACCCATCACCCGTCCATCCACCCACTCATCATCTAGCACCCACCATCCTATAAGTTCACCACCCATCACCCATCCATCCACCCACTCATCATCTAGCACCCACCATCCTTCTATAAGTTCACCACCCATCACCCGTCCATCCACCCACTCATCATCTAGCACCCACCATCCTATAAGTTCACCACCCATCACCCGTCCATCCACCCACTCATCATCTAGCACCCGTCCATCCACCCACTCATCATCTAGCACCCGTCCATCCACCCACTCATCATCTAGCACCCACCATCCACCCACTCATCATCTATCACCCGTCCATCCACCCACTCATCATCTATCACCCGTCCATCCACCCACTCATCATCTATCACCCATCCATCCACCCACTCATCATCTATCACCCGTCCATCCACCCACTCATCATCTAGCACCCGTCCATCCACCCACTCATCATCTATCACCCATCCATCCACCCACTCATCATCTATCACCCGTCCATCCACCCACTCATCATCTAGCACCCGTCCATCCACCCACTCATCATCTATCACCCATCCATCCACCCACTCATCATCTATCACCCATCCATCCACCCACTCATCATCTATCACCCATCATCCACCCACTCATCATCTATCACCCGTCCATCCACCCACTCATCATCTAGCACCCGTCCATCCACCCACTCATCATCTAGCACCCGTCCATCCACCCACTCATCATCTATCACCCATCCATCCACCCACTCATCATCTATCACCCATCCATCCACCCACTCATCATCTATCACCCGTCCATCCACCCACTCATCATCTAGCACCCATCCATCCACCCACTCATCATCTATCACCCGTCCATCCACCCACTCATCATCTATCACCCGTCCATCCACCCACTCATCATCTATCACCCGTCCATCCACCCACTCATCATCTAGCACCCACCATCCTTCTATAAGTTCACCACCCATTACCCGTCCATCCACCCACTCATCATCTAGCACCCACCATCCTATAAGTTCACCACCCATCACCCGTCCATCCACCCACTCATCATCTAGCACCCACCATCCTATAAGTTCACCACCCATCACCCGTCCATCCACCCACTCATCATCTATCACCCGTCCATCCACCCACTCATCATCTATCACCCGTCCATCCACCCACTCATCATCTAGCACCCGTCCATCCACCCACTCATCATCTATCACCCACCATCCTTCTATAAGTTCACCACCCATCACCCGTCCATCCACCCACTCATCATCTATCACCCATCATCCTTCTATAAGTTCACCACCCATTACCCGTCCATCCACCCACTCATCATCTATCACCCACCATCCTTCTATAAGTTCACCACCCATCACCCGTCCATCCACCCACTCATCATCTATCACCCACCATCCTTCTATAAGTTCACCACCCATCACCCGTCCATCCACCCACTCATCATCTAGCACCCACCATCCTATAAGTTCACCACCCATCACCCGTCCATCCACCCACTCATCATCTAGCACCGGTCCATCCACCCACTCATCATCTATTACCCACCATCCACCCACTCATCATCTAGCACCCACCATCCTATAAGTTCACCACCCATCACCCGTCCATCCACCCACTCATCATCTAGCACCCGTCCATCCACCCACTCATCATCTATTACCCACCATCCACCCACTCATCATCTAGCACCCACCATCCTATAAGTTCACCACCCATCACCCGTCCATCCACCCACTCATCATCTAGCACCCGTCCATCCACCCACTCATCATCTATCACCCGTCCATCCACCCACTCATCATCTATCACCCATCCATCCACCCACTCATCATCTATCACCCGTCCATCCACCCACTCATCATCTAGCACCCGTCCATCCACCCACTCATCATCTATCACCCATCCATCCACCCACTCATCATCTATCACCCATCCATCCACCCACTCATCATCTATCACCCATCATCCACCCACTCATCATCTATCACCCGTCCATCCACCCACTCATCATCTAGCACCCGTCCATCCACCCACTCATCATCTATCACCCGTCCATCCACCCACTCATCATCTATCACCCATCCATCCACCCACTCATCATCTAGCACCCATCCATCCACCCACTCATCATCTATCACCCATCCATCCACCCACTCATCATCTATCACCCGTCCATCCACCCACTCATCATCTAGCACCCATCCATCCACCCACTCATCATCTATCACCCGTCCATCCACCCACTCATCATCTATCACCCGTCCATCCACCCACTCATCATCTATCACCCATCCATCCACCCACTCATCATCTATCACCCATCCATCCACCCACTCATCATCTAGCACCCATCCATCCACCCACTCATCATCTATCACCCATCCATCCACCCACTCATCATCTATCACCCGTCCATCCACCCACTCATCATCTAGCACCCATCCATCCACCCACTCATCATCTATCACCCGTTCATCCACCCACTCATCATCTATCACCCGTCCATCCACCCACTCATCATCTAGCACCCACCATCCTTCTATAAGTTCACCACCCATTACCCGTCCATCCACCCACTCATCATCTAGCACCCACCATCCTATAAGTTCACCACCCATCACCCGTCCATCCACCCACTCATCATCTAGCACCCACCATCCTATAAGTTCACCACCCATCACCCGTCCATCCACCCACTCATCATCTATCACCCGTCCATCCACCCACTCATCATCTATCACCCGTCCATCCACCCACTCATCATCTAGCACCCGTCCATCCACCCACTCATCATCTATCACCCACCATCCTTCTATAAGTTCACCACCCATCACCCGTCCATCCACCCACTCATCATCTATCACCCATCATCCTTCTATAAGTTCACCACCCATTACCCGTCCATCCACCCACTCATCATCTATCACCCACCATCCTTCTATAAGTTCACCACCCATCACCCGTCCATCCACCCACTCATCATCTATCACCCACCATCCTTCTATAAGTTCACCACCCATCACCCGTCCATCCACCCACTCATCATCTAGCACCCACCATCCTATAAGTTCACCACCCATCACCCGTCCATCCACCCACTCATCATCTAGCACCCGTCCATCCACCCACTCATCATCTATTACCCACCATCCACCCACTCATCATCTAGCACCCACCATCCTATAAGTTCACCACCCATCACCCGTCCATCCACCCACTCATCATCTAGCACCGGTCCATCCACCCACTCATCATCTATTACCCACCATCCACCCACTCATCATCTAGCACCCACCATCCTATAAGTTCACCACCCATCACCCGTCCATCCACCCACTCATCATCTAGCACCCGTCCATCCACCCACTCATCATCTATCACCCATCCATCCACCCACTCATCATCTATCACCCGTCCATCCACCCACTCATCATCTATCACCCATCCATCCACCCACTCATCATCTATCACCCATCCATCCACCCACTCATCATCTAGCACCCGTCCATCCACCCACTCATCATCTATCACCCACCATCCTTCTATAAGTTCACCACCCATCACCCGTCCATCCACCCACTCATCATCTATCACCCATCATCCTTCTATAAGTTCACCACCCATTACCCGTCCATCCACCCACTCATCATCTATCACCCACCATCCTTCTATAAGTTCACCACCCATCACCCGTCCATCCACCCACTCATCATCTATCACCCACCATCCTTCTATAAGTTCACCACCCATCACCCGTCCATCCACCCACTCATCATCTAGCACCCACCATCCTATAAGTTCACCACCCATCACCCGTCCATCCACCCACTCATCATCTAGCACCCGTCCATCCACCCACTCATCATCTATTACCCACCATCCACCCACTCATCATCTAGCACCCACCATCCTATAAGTTCACCACCCATCACCCGTCCATCCACCCACTCATCATCTAGCACCCGTCCATCCACCCACTCATCATCTATTACCCACCATCCACCCACTCATCATCTAGCACCCACCATCCTATAAGTTCACCACCCATCACCCGTCCATCCACCCACTCATCATCTAGCACCCGTCCATCCACCCACTCATCATCTATCACCCGTCCATCCACCCACTCATCATCTATCACCCATCCATCCACCCACTCATCATCTATCACCCGTCCATCCACCCACTCATCATCTAGCACCCGTCCATCCACCCACTCATCATCTATCACCCATCCATCCACCCACTCATCATCTATCACCCATCCATCCACCCACTCATCATCTATCACCCATCATCCACCCACTCATCATCTATCACCCGTCCATCCACCCACTCATCATCTAGCACCCGTCCATCCACCCACTCATCATCTAGCACCCGTCCATCCACCCACTCATCATCTATCACCCATCCATCCACCCACTCATCATCTATCACCCATCCATCCACCCACTCATCATCTATCACCCGTCCATCCACCCACTCATCATCTAGCACCCATCCATCCACCCACTCATCATCTATCACCCGTTCATCCACCCACTCATCATCTATCACCCGTCCATCCACCCACTCATCATCTAGCACCCACCATCCTTCTATAAGTTCACCACCCATTACCCGTCCATCCACCCACTCATCATCTAGCACCCACCATCCTATAAGTTCACCACCCATCACCCGTCCATCCACCCACTCATCATCTAGCACCCACCATCCTATAAGTTCACCACCCATCACCCGTCCATCCACCCACTCATCATCTATCACCCGTCCATCCACCCACTCATCATCTATCACCCGTCCATCCACCCACTCATCATCTAGCACCCGTCCATCCACCCACTCATCATCTATCACCCACCATCCTTCTATAAGTTCACCACCCATCACCCGTCCATCCACCCACTCATCATCTATCACCCATCATCCTTCTATAAGTTCACCACCCATTACCCGTCCATCCACCCACTCATCATCTATCACCCACCATCCTTCTATAAGTTCACCACCCATCACCCGTCCATCCACCCACTCATCATCTATCACCCACCATCCTTCTATAAGTTCACCACCCATCACCCGTCCATCCACCCACTCATCATCTAGCACCCACCATCCTATAAGTTCACCACCCATCACCCGTCCATCCACCCACTCATCATCTAGCACCCGTCCATCCACCCACTCATCATCTATTACCCACCATCCACCCACTCATCATCTAGCACCCACCATCCTATAAGTTCACCACCCATCACCCGTCCATCCACCCACTCATCATCTAGCACCGGTCCATCCACCCACTCATCATCTATTACCCACCATCCACCCACTCATCATCTAGCACCCACCATCCTATAAGTTCACCACCCATCACCCGTCCATCCACCCACTCATCATCTAGCACCCGTCCATCCACCCACTCATCATCTATCACCCATCCATCCACCCACTCATCATCTATCACCCGTCCATCCACCCACTCATCATCTATCACCCATCCATCCACCCACTCATCATCTATCACCCATCCATCCACCCACTCATCATCTATCACCCGTCCATCCACCCACTCATCATCTATTACCCACCATCCACCCACTCATCATCTATCACCCGTCCATCCACCCACTCATCATCTATCACCCATCCATCCACCCACTCATCATCTATCACCCGTCCATCCACCCACTCATCATCTAGCACCCGTCCATCCACCCACTCATCATCTATCACCCGTCCATCCACCCACTCATCATCTATCACCCATCCATCCACCCACTCATCATCTATCACCCATCCATCCACCCACTCATCATCTATCACCCGTCCATCCACCCACTCATCATCTAGCACCCGTCCATCCACCCACTCATCATCTATCACCCACCATCCACCCACTCATCATCTATCACCCATCCATCCACCCACTCATCATCTATCACCCACCATCCACCCACTCATCATCTATCACCCATCCATCCACCCACTCATCATCTATCACCCACCATCCACCCACTCATCATCTATCACCCATCCATCCACCCACTCATCATCTATCACCCACCATCCTATAAGTTCACCACCCATTACCCGTCCATCCACCCACTCATCATCTAGCACCCGTCCATCCACCCACTCATCATCTATCACCCACCATCCACCCACTCATCATCTATCACCCATCCATCCACCCACTCATCATCTATCACCCGTCCATCCACCCACTCATCATCTATCACCCACCATCCACCCACTCATCATCTATCACCCATCCATCCACCCACTCATCATCTAGCACCCGTCCATCCACCCACTCATCATCTATCACCCACCATCCACCCACTCATCATCTATCACCCGTCCATCCACCCACTCATCATCTATCACCCATCCATCCACCCACTCATCATCTATCACCCACCATCCACCCACTCATCATCTATCACCCGTCCATCCACCCACTCATCATCTAGCACCCACCATCCTATAAGTTCACCACCCATTACCCGTCCATCCACCCACTCATCATCTAGCACCCGTCCATCCTTCTATAAGTTCACCACCCATTACCCGTCCATCCACCCACTCATCATCTAGCACCCGTCCATCCTTCTATAAGTTCACCACCCATTACCCGTCCATCCACCCACTCATCATCTATCACCCGTCCATCCACCCACTCATCATCTATCACCCATCCCTCCACCCACTCATCATCTATCACCCGTCCATCCACCCACTCATCATCTATCACCCGTCCATCCACCCACTCATCATCTATCACCCATCCATCCACCCACTCATCATCTATCACCCGTCCATCCACCCACTCATCATCTATCACCCGTCCATCCACCCACTCATCATCTATCACCCATCCATCCACCCACTCATCATCTATCACCCATCCATCCACCCACTCATCATCTATCACCCGTCCATCCACCCACTCATCATCTATCACCCGTCCATCCACCCACTCATCATCTATCACCCGTCCATCCACCCACTCATCATCTATCACCCATCCATCCACCCACTCATCATCTATCACCCGTCCATCCACCCACTCATCATCTATCACCCGTCCATCCACCCACTCATCATCTATCACCCATCCATCCACCCACTCATCATCTATCACCCGTCCATCCACCCACTCATCATCTATCACCCGTCCATCCACCCACTCATCATCTAGCACCCATCCATCCACCCACTCATCATCTATCACCCGTCCATCCACCCACTCATCATCTATCACCCGTCCATCCACCCACTCATCATCTATCACCCGTCCATCCACCCACTCATCATCTATCACCCGTCCATCCACCCTTTGCTGCGTGCGTGTTGAGTGCACACTTCTCTAGGCCTGTTGGAAACACGATGGACCTGGGGCCGACTCTCATGTTGACTCTAGGACAAGGGGCTATTATTAGCATTCCTGTGTGACACAGTGTCTGCACCAGTCCTGGGAAGGAAGAGAGCCAAGTAGGGGTGGAGTGTGATACCTGGTGTTTGGGAACTCCCACGAGAAAGTTGAGGAGACCCCAGGTAAGGAGGCCAGACCTAGGGCCTCCAGGGGAGCCCTCCAGCAGGGCCGAGTCCCTTGTGGGAGAAGGAGCAGCAGTACCTCAGTGGGCCCTAAGGTGGGGCTAAGTGGGCCTGAGGGGATTTCTAGAGCATCTAGAGCAGTACTGGGGATTGGATCCAGGGGACCTCTAGAACTGAGCTACACTGTTTCAGACAGAGTCTTGCTCAGCTGTTGGGGCTGGCCTCGGCTTCCCGAGTCATTGGGATTACAGGCGTGCTCCACTACACCTGGCCCCTGATGGGGTCTGGGCAGTGGAGCCTGTGATGGGGAGTGGGGGACCAGGGCAACCCTGTGTGTTCTGCTGGGGTTTCAAGGGACACTGGGAATTTCATTAGAATGGTGAATTTGGGGTCTGAGGCCTCCAAACTTTGGGTGGGGCAGGGTACATCTAGCCTTAACCTGACCATATCTGTTCCCCTTCCCCGTAGGCAACACATTTGACACCAAAATTATTGGGAATTGAAAGGCCACCACCCCCCACTCATGCCTACACATGGCTTCACTGCAGAAAGCTGGCACCCACCTGTGTTGGGGGGTCCTTGTGTACCCCACCTTGGGTGTTGACAGCTGCCCACTGCCTAGTCAAGCCAGAGGTACCCCGCCCCACCTCTCTGCCACCCTAGACATCCCAAAGTCCCAATATCCAGCTGCAGGGCATCCTGAGACACAAGCAAACAAGGGTGCCCCTTCCCCTCCCTAGAGACAGCTTGGGCTGCAGGTTCCTGGGGTGTTTCAGCTGGAACAAGAAGCACAGGAAGGTCTGGGCCTTCCAACTGGATTGATTTGGGCCACCTGTCAAGTTTAGGAATGTGTTTGACACCTCTGGCCACCAGGATAGAGCTGACCTACCTGCCTAGTGGCAAAACACAAGAAACTGGTCCCTGTTGCCATTGAGAAGCCACTAAATAAACCCCTCCTGGTGCTGCCCTGCCTCTGGAGTAGCCAGTAATAAAAATCCCCAAACTGAAGTGCAAAAGAGGATCTGTTGGCTCATGTAACTGACAAGTCTATGAGGAGGTCTAACTTCAGGTGTGGCTTGATCCAGGTGCAACTTGATCCAGTTGCTCATGGGAGGCCCTCGTCTCAGTGCTGCCCTTTCCCACTGGCCACATTCTTTCATGTAGCACCAAGGACGCACCTGCAAGTCCTGCAGAAAAAGCTTGTTTCTCTAGTTTAGGCAGATTTATGAGGGTTGGCACACATTGACCTTGGAACAAATAACTGTAGAGGTGCAGTCCTGGACGAGGGAGTTCCCGGGGTGGTCTGGGGCATGGAGGGTGGCACTTCTGGATGCTCAGGAGTGGGGAACGGCTTCCTGGATGCTGTGGAGACAGGTAGGCCCCTCGCAGGACCTGCTGGGGATGGACAAGGCGGGCCGGTCATCCACACCCTGGCTCTTGCTGCCTCAGGATGGAGCTACTGAGGCTGTGCTGGGGCTGCATGACCTTTGCAGCCCACGCCTCGCCTTCCACACAAGGTGGACGCCAGCATCCTGCCTGTGTGCCGGCTCCAGCTGGGAATGCCGCATGCTGCTGAAGTGCTGGGGTGGAGGCCTGACACAGCTCGTCTGCCTGTGGCCCCCCTCACCTGCTCCTCTTCCCCACCGCTGGACAGGGAGGTGCGGCCCAGCAGTGTCGTCCAGCCCCTGGCCTTGCCAGAGAGCACCAGGCGGTGAGAGCAGGAGTGCTGTGCAGTGTGACCAGCTGGAGGCTGACACCAGGGCGGGCACCTGGCCCACACACACACTGCAGGAGCTGGAGCCCTGTTTGCTGTGTGCCCGGATGTGCCACAGGAGCCTCTCTGGCATGGCAGCATGACCCCTGCCCCGCGTCCTCCGCTCAGCGGCCAGCTCTCTGAACCAAGCCTACTGCAAGGTGACCATGCAGCGGGCAGGGGCAGCTCAGCCTGACAGAAGGCCCACAGGCTCCTGACTGCACCCACCTCGGCCTGTGGCCAGGGCAGCAGCTGGGCCAGCCCCTCGCGTGTTCTCTGGGGATCCTGGAAGTGGGACTAGCATTGACCCCATTTCTCAGATGCAGAAACTGAGACCCAGAGGGGTTAAAGGAGCTGGCCGGGGTCACATATTAGGGAGCAGCAAAGGGGACCAGGGCATGGACCAGGGCACAGGCCAGGGCATGTGCAAGACCATGGGGCGGGAAAGAAGGGGAGAAGAGTGCTCCTGGCTTGGGAGTGGCCCCTTGGTGCCTCTCAAGCCCCACTGGACTTGCTCCCCAACAGAGGTGCAGATGCTAACATGGGCTCTCCCACCTCCAGCAGGGTGACTGGCGGGTCTCTGGTGTGAGGTCAAGGCTGGGTGCATTGAGTCCTGTCCTTTAGCTCTAAGACCTGAACCAACATCTTCAAGCCTCCTGTGGCTACTGCCACGGCCCCCTATGTGTCCTGGATCAGGAGGGGCATCAGCCACTGGCCATCCTGGCCTCTGATGTGGCACTCCAGTTGACAAGATCCCTCGTGGCAGACCCTCCCCTCAGGGTTCCGGGAGGGACGTAGCAGTTGGAGACTGGGCACATCTGCAGGACGGATCCACAGTGATTCTTCATTCCCACTGAACTGGGTAGCAAGGTGCTGGGCCACATTGTCATCGCAGCAGCTCAGCGGCTGAGGCAGGAGGATGGGAGTTCAAGGTCAGCCTGGGCCACTTCACCAGGCCGTGTCTCAAAAGATAAAAGAGGGGGTGGGGATACAACTCACATTCAAAAATAAATAAATACATAAATCAAGGGCAGGGGAGCAGCTCAGCAGTAGAGCACCTCCCTGCGCGTGTGAGCCCTGGGTGCACTCCAGCACCAGGAAAGTGGGTGGGGAGACCAAGGCCACCGCAGCGGCAACCTGGGAAAGGGAGGGTACCTCCCCAGCCTCTCCCCAGAGGGCAGGAGGGCGTGAGGGTGGGGGCACCTGAGCCAGCAGGGGGCAGTGCTGACCGGCCAGCACGCTGTGTGCTGTGTGCACTGCAGGTAGGGAGCCTGGGCAGGTGTCCGGGAGTCTTGCACTTCACTCACACGGTGATTGGGAACAAGTCACAGGCCCGGCTGCCAAGCCACACCGCCTGCGCAGCAGTGGGTTCAGCACATCCTCCCAGTGCAGCTGCACCTCATCAGAACACTCTTCACCCCAGGAGCGGCCCCCATCCCTCCAGCCTGCGCTGCGGGCCCACGTCCATCTCTGGACTCCCCTGTCCCAGACATCTCCTGTCACTGGCTCACACACTGTGGCCTTGTGCATCTGCTTCTCACTGAGCACAGTCCTCAGTCCATCCACGCTGCAGCAATGTGGGAGCCTCACTCCACTCCAGGAGAGAAACACACTTTCTCCTACTCTTCCTGGCTCTTGGGGCTATGAATTAAATTTCCGTAAAGTGCATTAACAGGAGAAAAGCCCTTCCATAGGCACAGGCGTCAGTCCCACAGAAACACGGGCTCCACGAAGGCACCGACCCAGCTTTGTGCCACCCTGAGCTACAGGAAGGATTGGGGCATTTGAGGGTGGGAGACATGCAGGCCTCAGGGGTCATGTGCTCATGTGTGGGAGGCTGAGGCCAAGGGTCCCCTGGGCCAGGAGTTCAGGGCCAGCCTGGCAACAGCGAGGCTCCATCTCCAAAGCAGCATCCTCTGAGCACCTGCTGCTGCTGTTCCTCGGAGGCACGTGTGCCTTTCACAGAAGCAGCTCTTCAGAGCTGTTCCTCCGTCTGAGGTCTCAGCAGAACCACCAGAAACAGGCCAAAGTGTTGAGGGTCAGAACTACAGTGCTCAATGCTCTACTGGTTCTGTCTCGTTTGGGTGCCAGGGCTGGAACCCAGGGCCTCTTACAGGCTGGGCAGGTAGTTAACCCTGAACCACACCTAACCCCAGTCTTAATTTTTTTTTTTTTTTTTAATTTTGAGACAAGGTCTGGCTAACTTGCTGAGGCTGGCCTCCAACTTGGCTTCTCCTGTTTTGGCTTCCCAAGTTGCTGGGATGACAGGTGGCCCCTGCGCCTAGCCTGATGGCCTTATCTTTGGGTTGGGCACTTCACCCCAGAGGTCCAGGCAGGGGCAGGACTCACTCTCTCCTAGGCTCCAGGCCTCTCTGGCCTGTGGCCACATCACTCCGGAAAGCAGGGTTTGAAGGCCGAGCTCAGGAAGCTGTTCTTGTTTGCAGCGGTTGGTGCTGGGGCTGGAACCCAGGTCCTCACCCAGGTCCTGAAGCTGGCTTCACGGAAAAGGCTCAAAAAAGCAGAAACAAAAAGAAGTGGGCTGCCCAGTGGGACAGGCAGGACTGACCTGGGGGAGCAGCGGGCTAGCTGGCACCAGCTGATCTCAGGCCTGCTTCTGTGGTGCCATGCTGGCAGGACTTGGCTGGCAGGAATCCAGCTGCAGTGGACGTTCAGCTGTGCCCCAGGGACCTCCCCTGGGGCCCCTCCCTAGAGTCAGCAGGTGGTCTGTGCCTCTGGCTTCACAGAAGTGCTCTGTGGGAGGCAGATCCCAGTCTCCTGCAGTCCCATCTGGAGAAGCCCGTGCTGAGCCTCCCTGGCTCCTGGGACTCAGGTGCCTCCCCTGGACTGCAGGCTGGCCAGCCCTCCCTGAGCTTCTCTGCCCTGCACCTGCCCCCCGTCCCCCAGGGAGCCAGGCTCTGGTGGCCCTGGCCTGCTCAGGACGTGCTCAGGCAGGGCCCTAGAGAGCCTGGGAGGTGGAGGAAAGGCCTCCTCACGGCCTCCTGTCCCCCGGTCTGGGGCAGCTCCAGCTGGACTCAGATCAGTGGGGCCAGGCCTGCGCCAGCCACCACCCCAGAGGGTGCTTATCTCTGGCCTCCTCAGCTGTTCCTTCCTGGTCCAGGAATGTCCCCACCCCACCCTGAGCCCAGGCCTGGAGCTGGAGAGAGGTGAGCCCTGGGGACAGGAAGGTGCTGGCCCCACCCCACCTGGGACCCAGACCCTCCCAGTTGTTTCCCAGGGCACACAGAGGACACCCGCCTCCACCTGGACCGGAGGACGTCACCTGGGAGGAGAGGCCATGGGTGTCCCAGAGCTGCCCTCTCAGGTAGCCTCAGGCTCTGACTCCAGACCACAGACTCGGCCCTGAGGACAGGCAGCCTTGCCCAGGGGCCTGCCTGGACCCGGCTGGCTGGAGAGGTGGCCGGCAGGCTGGTGTCAGCCACAGCTGGCCCCTGCAGAGCCAGCCGCCTCCGCTCCCCTCGGCCAAGGGCCAAGTGCACCGAGGTGGGGTCCCGCCCTCAGCTTCCTTTGCCAGCCCCAGTGTCGGGCGGGGCCTCGGGTTCTGGGTCTCGCTGTCAGTCTAGAGGCCCTCGAGGAGGTGAGGCTGGGGTGGGGCTGGCGCCTCCAGAGGCTCAAGGCCCGCCCCGCCCACCTCCCGGCTCCTGGCCCTCCACTGCTCCAGCCTCTGCCTCCGTCTTCAGGCGGCTTCTCCTTTGGATGTGTGTCTCCTCTCGTGCTGTCCTCACATCTGGGGCCACCCCGATCTAGGAGGGTCTCACCCTTCACTTAATCACATCCGCAAAACAGAGTCATGGGCCAGGCTCTGGGAGCCGTGTTCAGGGGCCCCATGCAGCCCACCAGGTCCTTCTCTCTTCTGCTGGATTCTCCCTGCTTTGACCCCTGCCTCTCGCAGGCCCCTGACAACTAGCCATCTAGTCACAACATCCATCAGGCCAGGATCCTGCCCTGCTCCAAGACCTGCCAGGGTTCCCCAGTGCCCTCAAATAAAATCCATACTCCTCCCCACGATCACTGAAAATCCTCTAGAACCTCTGGAAATTGCTTGGGATTCAAAGCCCCCGACTCTCATGAAAATGCACACAGAAGAGTCGGTCCAGAGGCCACGGCTGCAAAGGAACCACTTAAGGAGAAACCCCAGACGCTGTCCATGCATGTCCTCATGGCTGTGGCCTGCACCCTCCCTGGGCGGGCCAGGCTGGTCTCCCAAAATGCTTTGGAATCCGCCTTCATGGCTGCCTCCCACACCCATCGTCAGAAGACTGGCACTGCTGAGAAGTCTCTGTCACTGAGGGGCGTGTTCTCGGAGCCCACACCTCTGTTGACCTCGAAGAAACTGGGTGCATCTGGAGTCTGGGTGTCGCGCGGAATGACCAGCTCACCAAAGGAGACACTGCAGAGAGGGCAGGCGCCATTCTGGGTGTTCTAGCTGGTGAGGAGCCCTGGGTCCTGTTGGAGGTGCTGTTGGGAAGCCCACAGATGGAAAGGGTCCGGGTGGTTCCAGACCTGTCGGCAAGGGGCCGAAAACCCCTGGAATCATCCCTCAGATCTCTGCCGGGGAACCCACTGACGGTCATCAGCCAGAAAGGTCTCGAGGGTGGCTCTGATAGGAAGAAGCAGCCGGACGGTACCCTGGCTGCAAACCGCCAAGGCCCCGCTGGTGAGGGGGCTCAGAAGCAGACACTGGGAAGGTGCCTCACGGAGGTGTTCGCTGCTGCTCCTGAGCTGCCCCTCTCTAGTACCCGGCCCTCCCTCGGGCTGTCCTGTGAGAGCAGGTCCCAGAGATGATGCCGGCAGGCTCTGCCCATCTCTGAGACTTACCCAACAGGCTGCGGTACTCTTCAGGAGTCTCTGTGGCTCCGGGGACGCCGGGTCTGGCCGGAGCCCAGTCCTGGTGATCATGGGTTTTTTGGTGGCGGCTCCTTGACTGCTTCACCAGCCACAGAAACAGGCTGGTGATGTGTCTGCTTATATTCCTACCACGTCATTTCCGTCACGGAGGGACAGATCTCGGACACAGAGCTGTGCGTGAAGGTGTCTGCCTGCTGGGACCGGGTTGGACCTGCTGCGCCTGCCAGGGCTGTGAAGCAGGTGGCAGGGACCAGGCGCTGGAGTGCGCTCTGCAGTGTGCGGTGGCTGCTCTTGCCCGGTTGGCTCTGATCTTGGTGCTGACCCTCACTGACTCTCGAGTGTGGAGTGGGTCTGACCGAGAGGCTGACGCAGGCACAGTGTGGTCCTGTGTCGACTGAAGAAGAAGCAGCCGCAGTGGGTGCGGGTGTGAGGGCCGACGTGATGAACTGGAGCCCGGTGAGATGACAGTCAGAGAATGCTTCCATGTCTCATGGGATCAGCCCACGCCAAGCCCTCTTGGGCAATATCAGGGCTGATGGAAGATCTCAGAGGGTCAGATGCAAAGCTAAAAGAGATCATCGTAACAAACTTCTTGGCTGGATTTGTCGCATAAAGTATGGATTCACATCAAATACTGGTTTGGGGGCTGGGATGGTGGCTTATTGGTAGAGCACTTGTTTGATCCTCAGCACCACATTAAAAAAAATAAATAAAAATTGGGCTGAGGATGTGGCTCCAGCGGTAGCGCGCTCGCCTGGCATGCGCGCGGCCCTGGGTTCGATCCTCAGCACCACATACAAATAAAGATGTCGTGTCCGCCAAAAACTAAAAAGTAAATATTAAAATTCTCTCTCTCTCTCTAAAATAAATAAATAAATAAACAAACAAACAAATAAATAAAGATATTGTGTTCCAGCTACGACCAAAAAAAAAAAAATAGTGGTTGGTTTCACCCTCATTTCTTCTAGCAGCAGTGTTTCCATTTATAGAAGGGTCACTCTCATGCTCTTCTTAAGGTCCTGGCTCAGCATCTGCAGGGCCATCTTAAGTGGCCACCTACCCTTCACTGCTGCACTCTTTCCTGCCCAAGGGCATCTCACACTGGGACCTGCAGGCTCTGACAATACACATGGGTGTGTCTCTGCCTGGCCTTTCATTTCCCTTCACTCCTGCTGTATAGAAATCAGTTGAAAATAAAAGTTCCGGGCTGGGGCTGGGGCTGGGGCTGGGGCTGAGCGCTGGAGTGAGCGTGAGGCACTGGGTTTGATCCTCAGCACCACATAACAATACATGAAATAAAGGCATTCTGTCCACCTACCACTACAAAAAAGCTCCAGGTTGGTAGTAAAAAACCCAGCACACAGCAGGATGGACGCCATGCACACCCAGCCCTGAGGCTGAGGGGTAGGGTCTGAGCGCCGTGCCAGCCTGGGCAACTCAGCCAGGCCCTGTCTCAAAGCCACACGTCGGGCTGGGGGTGCACCCTCAGTCCCCAGCACCTCAGAACACAGGAGCCCAGGAGCCAGGGGCCGGCTGCAGATGTGTGGGGCGGGGCGGGGGGAGTCCAGCAGCACGTGGCCAGCTCCCTCCCTGGAGGCAGGTGACTGAATGCAGAAGGATCCACCAGGAACAGGTGTCCCATGGTGTCCCAGCCGTGAGACAGGAAAGCAGGAAGGGGCCTCTCCAGGGGAGCGCTCTTCCCACGGGCCAGTCCAGGAAGTCCTGCTGGTCCTCACAGGCTGCACCCAAAGCCAGAGACGGGGAGGACACCCAGACCTCGGGTCCTGTCTCTCCAGGGAGGTGTGGGCCCCGGAGAGCAGATCTCCCACAGAGGGTTAAGGGCACTGGAGGAAGTAGGAGCCCGATGGCCAGGAGGCCAGGAGTGAAAGGGCAAAGTGCGAGGACTGTCCTCCACTGTACTGTCCTCAGCACGGACCAGGACCCGGCCCATGAATAAATAAATCCATAAAAGCAGCCAAGACTTGTGGTGGTGCCCCTGCACGTGTGCCCTGGACACCAGTGCCCTGGACACCAGTGGCCTGGACCCGGGCCGCAGTCCAGGGGCAGCATACGGCCCAGCGGGCAGGGCCCCCCAGCCCTGGAGGGAATAAGTAAAAAACAAAATGCCACCTTTGTTCATTTATTTTTTTAAATTTGAATTTCAAATTTAACTGGGTGTCCCCCGTTTGTATCTGAAAAGCCTAGCCATGTGGTCCCTGGTAGGCAGAGGGGCCAGGACTGAGCAGAGCAGGGACTCAGGTGCTGGCCTGCTGGGCAGGGCTCAGGGCAGTGGCTCCAGGGAGGGGCCTGGTGTGGGCTTTGTTTGGAGAACAAAGGCCATGGCTTCTTGGCAGCCCTGAAACCTCCCAGGGTTGGAGGCTGGGAAGGGCAGGAATTCCGCAGCCCAGCCTTGTTTGTGACCTGCAGGGCTCGGGTGCCAGCTGGCCTCCCCTGTCCTCGTCCTGCACGTAGCTCCTGACCCCCTGTGATTCTCCAGCCTGAAGGCTTCCTGCCTGGGCTCTGGGCAGCTCAAGGCTCCCAGGCTCCTGAGCTGTACCTCACTGTGAGCAGGGAACCTCCACAGTCCCCGCCCTGAGTCAGGGCACCCCGGTCGGGCCCCTAGACCCTGCACTCTGCCTAGCCTCCTCCTGGAAGCCATGTCCACCATTCCAGGGAGACTGCTCCCCAGGGGCCTCTGCATGTGCTGCCTTCCCCTCCCCGTGGACGTGCCCCTTCCCGTGGACGTGCCCCTCCCTGCCCCTCCTGAGCAAACTCACGTGCCCCTCCAAGAAGTTGCCCACCCCTTGGCAAAAGCGGGCACCAGTACCTGATTACATCTCCCGCTGTTTTTTGGTACAGGGGATGGAGCCCAGGGGTGCACTACCACCGAGCTACTCCTCCAGCCCTTTTCTCTTGGTCTGTTTGTTTGAGACAGGGTCTAAGTTGCCCAGGCTGATTCCAAACTTGCCACCCTCCGACCGTGGCCTCCAGGGTCAGTGCGACGCCTCTGCCACGGGCTTCTCCCTGTTTTCTATCCGAGCTGTGTTTACATCTCACGGACTCACCCCGCAGCCAGGCACAGAGGCCACGCGCCTGTGGTTCCAGTGACCTGGGGGCCACGCAGGAGGGTGGCAAGTTGGAGGGCAGCCTGGGCAGCTCAGCTCCACCTGGCTCCACCACATCCCATCACCCCAACAGGAAGCCATGAGCTGCCCCCAACTCCCACCCCATCCCCTGGCACCCACAAACCCATGTCCCATCTCTGAACTGGTCTGTTCTGGTCATTTCCCATGAAGTGCCTGGTCCTCACCCTCAAGGTCCACCTGCAGGTGACACAGACATGGGTGGCGGAACAGGAAATTAAAGGTGTGAGTCTACACACGGGCTCTGGAAGGGCCATCTGCCTGGGGCCGGCCGCCCTGGCCCTGCCTCACTGAAGTCCACAATTAGCCACATTCATCAGCAAAGCACCTGCCTGCAGGAGAAGAGCTGTCTCCCCGCCGACAGGAACACAAAGTCCCCAAAGGGGACTCTCATGATCTTACACAGACCAGACTCCAGGACTCAGCCAGGGAATGAGACCCCCAGCCCCCAGCTGTCAAATCTGTAAGGACAAGTTTCAATCAGAACAGGTCAGCACAGGCAAGTGACCCAGGTCTGCCTGTCCTCAGAGTCCAGTTCCCTCCAGGGGGTAAGGCTCTGGGCACAGGGACCTAAAGGTCTGATGAACCCTGCTACAGGAGGGCTGGAGACACCTCTGTCCCTCTCCTCCCCAGAGGGTCCACGTCTCCCTTCCCCCAGAATCCCGTTGTTCCCCCTTTCCAACCTCTTCTAATAAACTCAGGCCTCCTCCCCTGACATCCTGCCACGGTCCCAGGATGCATGGCCCTGAGCTCTGACATGGCCTGCCGGGCCAGGTGCCACGCTGCAGCAGGTGGTCTGGCAGTGTGCACAGGGGCCACCCTGCGAGGGTCCCTCCGCCCACCCAGGGAGGCTCCAGGCCGCTGTGTGCGAGTCTGGGTGTGAATCGGGCCTTCGCTGCTCTGGGGTACATGCCTAGGAGAACTGCTGAGCAGGGGCTGAGGGTGGGGGTCTGTGGCTAGCACTTGCCTAGCACTCAGGAGACCCCAGATTCCATCCCCAACATCACAAAGAAGAAAAAGAAAAACAAACAAACAAACATGAGTTAAACAGAAGTGCATGTCAGGAGCCTCTGGGCTGCCTCCGGTGGCTGTGGCAGCCTGTGTCCCTGACAGCAGGGTGAAAGTCCCAGCTTTAAATTCTCACCAGATCTACCATCTGGTTTCCAGACTCCGGCCTCCTGGGAGTGGCCAGCAAGCCCCATGCCACCCGGCTATGGTCCCTGAGGGAGTTTCCCTGGGGGCTGACCCTGTTGAGTCTGTGCGCGAGCACGCGCACGCGCGCACACACACACACACACACACACACACACACACACACACACACGGTGCCTTGGGATCCAGAGCCTTGGCCCCCTTTACCTTATGCATTCTTCACAGTGTGGCAGAGGAACCCGGGCCTGGGGCCTGGTGGAGCCACACCCAACCCCTGGGCCCATTTTTAAATCCGTTGTCTTTCCACCATTGAATGGGGGGGGGGTGTTGCACGAGGGAGTGTTTCATGGACACAAACCCTTTATTTTATTCATTTTTATGTGGTGCTGAGGATCAGACCTGTTAGGTCGGTGGCAGCGACTTGTTGGCGACTTAGTGGCCACTTAGAACAAAGCAGCCGGCGCTGGCTGCTTTGAACATCCATCAGATGCCTCGGAAACGCCTGTCAATCAGCAGGACCCCCTGGCCCATCCTGGAGTTCAGCCAGCTCCCCTGACCAACTCCAAGGGGGCAAGGGACCTTAGAGACACCTTTTCCTGTCCCCAGCCCTTCCCTTCCTGCTGTCAGCCCCATAAAAGTGCAGTCGGGTCGAGCTTCCACGCGGTTTCTCCTCAGACCCTTCCCCTGTCCCCTCTGTGGGTCTGATCAAGTTCCACCGGGGAGTGACATCTCAATAAAGCCTGTTCGGAGGCCCTTTTAAATCTGCCTCCTTTGGCTGCTGCCGGCCCAGCCTGATCTGACCCAGTGCCTCACACCTGCTAGGCCAACGCTCTGCCACCGAGCCCCGCCCCAGCCCCTTGAATCACATTCCTTATATGCTCTAGAAATGTCCCTTATCAGATGCAGGATCTGCAAATAATTCCTCTTTCTATGGACTGTCTTTCACTTTCCTGGTGTCCTGGAAGAACAGAAGCTTTTGCTTTTGAGACTTGAGAGGCCCTGGGATTATTCCAGCACATTAAAAAAAAAAAAAAAAAAAAAGCAGGGGGGGGGAGAGAAAGAAAAAGAAGGGTTTTAGTTCTGATGCAAGGTCCCTTCTCTTGCAGCCTTCTGTCCTCTCTGGGGACCAGCAGCTACTCCCACAAGGCCAGGTAGCGCCCACCCTAAGGGCTGTCTGAAGTTCTGACATCTGTTGTCATTCCTGCACGTGGTGTCCCCAGGGTTGGGTTCCCCAAGAAAACACAGACCTGGAAGCCAGTTAGATCTAAATTTCCTTTGTGTAATGGCCCAAAACCCGTACAGGAAACACGCCTAGAAACAATTTGCTCTCCCTCTGGGTCTAATCTGAGGGCCCACCGGCGACTGCCAAGGCAGGGGACCTTCCTCTCACCCAACTTGGCACCGGCTTTTCTTTCTTCTTCTTTTTTGCGATGCAATTTACATGATATAAATTATGCCTCCAAAAAAGGCAAGAAAAACAAAAATAAGCTAAAATTCACCTTTTTAAATCATTCACAAAAGCTTTACTTCTATTTATATCAAAAAAATGAGACTTTTTTTTTTTACCAATTTCCACCTGAAACCTTTAAAAATAACGTAGCAAGCATGGTATGGAGCATCCCTGTTGAAAGAAGAACAAGGCTCCTAGTCGGAGAAAATGCCCATTTATTGAGGAACAGCTCTGCATATTTATAACCCCAGAGGCTTGGGAGGCTGGGGCAGGAGGACCGCGAGTTCAAAGCCAATCTCAGCAAGTGAGGCTGTCTCAAAAAATAATAACAAAAGGGGCTGGGGGTGCTTCCAGTGGTTCGGCACCCCGGCTCCATCCCCAGTACCAGAAATAAATAAGTAACTAACCAGCAGCCGCCAGCCCAGGAGCCCCGCCCCACCTCCCAGTCGCCGGGGTGGCCCACCAGGGTCACGTGCCGCCGCCTGCCAGGCTTCCGTAGCTGGTGCCCGCGGCTGGCTCCGGCAGACGTGCGTGTGCGCGCGTGCGCAGGGCGTGGCGTCCGGCGTGCCCCGCCCTGTGACGCCACTTGCGTGCGCGCGCCCGCGGCTTTCGGCCCGCTCTACTTATAGCGCCAGGGCAGGGTCGCGAGCGGTCGACGGGCGACATGGCGGCGGTGCTGCTGGTGCTGGGCTTGGCGCTGCTGGGCGCTCAGGGCGCCTCCGCGGCGGGTGAGGAGCAGGCGGGTCGCGGCCCCGGGAGCTGTGGAGGGGCTGGGACTGGAGGAGGGACGCCGCCTGGAGTCCCTCCCCGAGGACCGGGTGGAGAGGTGACCCTGGGGTTTCTCGCGGTACTGCCGTGCCTCGGGCCATGTCCCAGGTTTGAGGGGGACCTTGGGGGACGAGAGTGGAGTGGCCCCGCCGGGGGTGACCTTGGGGGTTCTCAGGGGGGCCTTCGGGGAATGGGAGTGGAGGGGGTATTCTGGGGGGTCCTGGGCCCCGTGGGTGGGGGTGGGAAAGTGCTGCTGGAGGTCCTCGCGGGACAGTAACCCCGGGGCAGCCACCCCGGCTTTGGGGGAGATGGAGTGAAGGAGGTCTCCATCTGGGGGTCCGCACTCCTAGGGACAGCAGCGCTCAGGGGTGACGTCGCGAGGTTTGGGGGCCCTGGGCTAAGGGATGCCTCGTGCCTCCGGGAGCCTCCACAAAAGGGGGACAAAATGGAGGGGTGCTGCCAAGATGAGAAGCCCCTGATCCTGCTGGTGCTGGGAAGCAGGAAAAGACCCTGGAAGTTCCTGGGGGTAACAGTGCCATTAGGGCCCTCCCCAGTATCCCTGCCTGGATGTGTGGGTGCAGAACCTCTCACCACATTCTGGAGGTGCTCTCTCCTGTCGGGCCTCAGAGGCACTGGTGGTGGCCACCTGCCCTTGCCTTTGGCAAGGGAAGGGAGACCCAACTCAGGGTTTTTTGTTTGTTTGATATTTGTTCTTTAGTTGTAGTTGGACACAATACCTTTGTTTCACTGACTTATTTCTCTGTGGTGCTGAGGATTGAACCCAGGGTCTTGCCTGTGTGGCAGGCGCTCTACTGCTGAGCCACAACCCTGCCCCGCCACTCAGGCTTTTGAGGAGCCCCTCTGGACTGGAATCAGGGCTTCAGGCTGGTCCAGTGCCTGCCCAACCCATGTCCACAGATTGGACCCTGTGGGGCACATCCATGGTGGCCCATCCTGCCTGGGTAGGCATCCAGCCCTGGCACCTCTGTGACCTGTGCTACTGGGACCTTGGCGCTCATCTGGAAAATAGCTGTTGTGCTCAGGTGGAAGCTGGGACCACGTGCAAGGAATGGCCCTGGAACTGTCGGCTCTGGCCTGGAGGAATTATCATTCTTGGTGGGATTTGGACCCTGTCTCCATCTGGCACACATGCATGCTCTCTGAGTCCGGGTGTACTGCCTTCTCAAATGCTGTCTGACCTGAGGTAGAGTGAGACGGTGTCTAGTCCGTCTCCTCCTTGACGAGTGGGCAAATGGAGGCCTAGGAGGGGAGTCAGGTGTTCAAGGCAGCAGGGACATGGCCTCAGCCTCCCTGCCGGTTAAAGCAGAAAGTGCTGTTTTGGTACACTTGGTGGCATTGGTGCTCAGTGCTGCACACGGGGGCCTTCTGGGAAGAGGGCCAAGGGGTATTTTCCAGAAGAGCAAGACAGCATTCTTGCTTCATGGGGGGAATTTTCTTCCTTTTTTTTTGAGACCCCTGTTTGGTACTAGAGTAAGATCCATGGCACAGGAAATGAAGGCAAAACCCAAGGTCTGCTGCCAGGGGGTCAGGGCTGTAGCCAGGCAGCAGTGCCTGAGCAGTGGATGACAGGGCATTGGATAGGGCCAGGAAGGGGGCTGCCAATAGCAGAAGCTTCACCAGTGCTTCTGACCCACTTTAGCCTTTCCTTGTCTGTAATCAAAAAGGCCCTTTATTGGCCTCCTCCCAGACAAAAGCCTTAGTCCCAGGGTGAGGCTGGCTCTCTGGGTGATACAGATAGGCGCCCCCACAAGGTGAATGCAGAAGATAAACTGCGGTGGGGAGGGGCTGAAGCCCCACCAGCCCTGCCTGGATTGGGTTCAGTGCTCTGCCATGGTGGCTAAGTGGGTAGAGGACCTTCGCCTTGCCCAGAGCCTAAGCAGGTTTATGCCAGCAGAAAGCTGAACAGCTGGCAGACCCCCTGCTCTCCCCTGAGTGTGCCCCGGCCGTCTCTGTGGTGTGGGAGGTGTGCAGGGACACCTGGGCTGTGTCTGTGCTTGCTTATCTCACTTTCAGGCTTCGCCCTTGAAGGGACTCAGAGCCTGGGGTCAGGGTGCAGAGCACCCCCGGCACAGAGTGGACGCTCCTGCATTTTGTGGTGCTGGGGGTTCCACCCGTTTCCTCTGAGTGACCATGCTAGCTTTTCCTGGCCAGCCTGCTCCTCAGAAGCTGGCACTGGGACCCTCCCGAGATGGGCACCTGGGTGGGATATGCTAGCCATTTGATGCCCACAGCCAGCCTCCCAGCACCTTCTCCCCAGTCCTGGCAGCTCTGCTGTGGGGGAGGAGGGAAGCTGGGCGTGGGCCGCCACTCTGTGCTCTCTGGGAGGGGCCCTCTGCCATATACGGTCCTACCCTGCAGTGGCCTGGCCTTCTGCCCTGCCCGATTGCAAGTGGGCAGGGAGAGGGTGGCTGTTTTTAGATGAAGGTGAGTGCTGGAGTGGGTGGCAGATCACATGGCAGGATCCAGACCTGCCCTCTCTGGGCGGGTGGTGGAGGAACAGAAGCTCCCCTTGGCTTCTCTCTTGGGTGCTAGCATCACCCCCAAAGCTCTGCCCAGTGAAAGGCAGCCATAGGGTGCACTGTCCTTGTGTCTGAGGCCACTTGGAGGGAATGTGGACAGGACTGGGCATGAACCCTGGCTTCATTTCCCAAGAGACACGCAGAGAGGCCCCTCTGGGCAGATGTTCTGGTTCCCTCTGGTTCCCTGCCTGACTCTCAGGCCCAGGTGTCCCCAGAGTCCAGGCAGCCAGGCCCAGGCCTGCAGACCTCCACAGCACCTGGTGGAGAGGTGGGGATCGGGTAGGGAAGAGTAACGCTCAAGAGCCCAGGTGGTAGCTTGGGAGCCACTGCCTTGAAGCCCTTGGTGAAGGAAGGCTGAGCCCTGAAGCAGTCCCAGGCCCAGGATCACCCTGCCCGCAGGCGGGAAGGCAGAGTTTCCTGCCCTGACTCACTGCTCCCACTCTGCCCCAAGCTGCTAGTTTTGCAATCAGGGAAATCTCATCTCCCACTAAATGTAGGTTACCCGGAGGTGATCTTTTCACAATAAAGGCAGTGCCAACAGTTGCTGACTCTGCATCTACTGCCCTGCGGGCCTTGAAACCACTCAGGTGGACAGGCATCTTGCCCAGTCCCTGGAGCTGTGGGGCAGGTGCCTGCCTTGCTCCAGAGCAGAGGGCCTCTGGCCTGGGGGCCTGTGATCTCTCCTGCCCCGGGAGCCGGGGCCCATACCTGTCTGTGCATCTGCAGAAGTCTTGCCCTAGGCAGTATCAGAGCCTGCATCAGTGTCCTCTGCCACTCGACAGTTGTGAGACCCTTTGTCCCTTTTCAGAGAAAGAACCTGCAGGTGACCAGTGGTGGAGACTGAGGCCCCTTCCTGCCAGTGTGGCTGGTCCTGAGCCCCGCGCCCTCCACCAGGCGGGCTCTTCTCCATGCCTGCCTGGCTGTGGGTGCCCCGCAGAGATCCCAGTGTGTCCTGGGGAAGGAGTGCCTGCCTCCCGCTGCAGGCCCAACCGAGCCTAGGGGCAGGGGACCTGTGCACTCTTGAGAGGCTCTGTAGTGCAGGTGTTCTCCATGGAGGGTACCAGGCTGAAGTGGGGTGCTGCCTGTGGGACCCCATTAGGAGGGCCATAAGAAGGGTTCTGACAGGCCTCAGTCACAGCCTCTGGCTTCCCAGTCTCGGGTCTAGTGTGAAGCTATCTGTGGCCTCACAGCTGTGCTGTCTCGGTGAGGACCTGGCCCAGGTGGGCACGTGCCAGGCTGAGCCCCAGTGGCTCTAGGGCCCCGGGTGTCCTCTTCTCCACCCAGCTGTGCATCCAGACTTGGGATGGGGATGTCCCAGCCAGCGCTGACCTTTGCCCTCGATTCTCCTCACTCACCCTCTCCCCATAGCTGGCTTCATCAAGTCTCCACTGTCCCAGGAGGGGTGGGCGGGGGGCCGTGTGGAACTGCACTGCCAGGCTGTGGGCAGCCCCGTCCCCGAGATCCAGTGGTGGTTTGAAGGGAACGGTCCCAATGACACCTGCTCCCAGCTCTGGGATGGCGCTCGGCTGGACCGCGTCCACATCCACGCCACCTACCGCCAGCATGCGGCCAGCAGCGTGTCCATCGAGAAGCTTACCACGGAGGATGCAGGCACCTACGAGTGCCGGGCCAGCAACGACCCCGACCGCAACCACCTGACCCGGGCACCCAGGGTCAAGTGGGTCCGTGCCCAGGCGAGCGTGGTGGTCCTCGAACGTGAGTGGCCGGGGTGCTTGCCTCAGTTTTCCTTTTGTGCCACCCGGCTCCTGGGTCCTGCTCCGTAGCATCCAGATGCCCCCCACCCAGCTCTCCGTCCCACTCCGCACCCAGGCCTTTCCTCCCTGGACCCAGGACTCTCCGGTGACGGTGGGCTTGCTGCTCAGTGGGCCTGGGGTGGCCTGCAGGAGTAGGCAGGCCTGCCCTTTGCCCTGCGGTCTCTACACCCTGTTTTGTCCCATCCGTCTGCCTGCCCTGCTCTCCAGTGCCTGCCCGGCCCCTGCACCCTGGCTGGCCTGTCTCCCTTGTGCGTCTGACCAGTGGGTCGGGACCTGCCACTGCGTGGCCACACTGAGCGTCCACATGGCCGTGCTCAGCCCAGGAGTGGGACTCCAGAACCTCTGGGGGCTTCTCAGCTTCTAGTTGTAGATGCTTTCAGGTTCGATTCCTAAAGGGTGTGTCGCCGCCAGCCAGGAGGGCTGCTCTGCTGGGGCGAGGGTCCCAGCAGTGCCCCAGAGCGGGGCAGGTGCCCTGCACAGCCGTGCTTTCCTCGTTTGCGAAGGCTAGGCCTTTGTCGGGGGTTTGGGGATATCATCGGCTCAGCTAGTCAGATGCCTGCAGAGGTGCCTCAGGTCAGTGCTGCAGCAGCAGGAGAGGCTCCTTGGATAGGGCAGTGGCCTTGGTCTGCAGTGAGGACACTGGTGGCTTGTACGGTCCTTGCGTCGCGTGCTGACCAGCTTACTTGGCTTCCTAGCGGGCACCATCGTGACAGATGTGGAGGACATTGGTTCTAAGATGCGTCTCACCTGTGCCTTGAATCACAGCACCACCCAGGTCACTGGCCACCAGTGGGTGAAGGGTGACAAGGTGCTGAAAGAGGACATCCTGCCTGACCTGCAGACAGTGTTTGAGTGAGTGAGGGGCTGCTGCCAGCAATCCTGTGCCCAGAGGGTTCGGGATCCCAGAGTGTCCTTGGAGGTGTGGGGGCAGTGCAGGCCGACCACCCCAACACTGGGGATACAGATGCCACTGTGTCCTCAGGGTGCTCTTTGGGGCCCTGTGCACAAGTGGAGGCCTCAGAAGCCAAGCACTGGGGCCCCTCTCTGCCTGCCCCATGGCTGGGCATTACCCTAATTGGGCCTTTTGTGTCAGGCTTACTGGGGCGGACGGGCCATGGGTGCAGCCAGGGCTGGCAGCTACAGCAGGCTCATTAAGTGGGTCCCTGACTGCCTCTGGTCTGCGTCCCCCCCTGAGGGCCTCCCTGGCGGGTCACTGCACGCAGTCTTGACAGGACTGTGGTGGTTGGGTTAGGACAACCCTCTGTTCCTGGGGGCAGGGCTGCCTGGCCATGAAGACCAAACTCACTCCTACCTGATTGCAGGGTGAACGTGGAGGACAGCGCTGGCAGCTACTTCTGTGTCTTCCTCCCTGAGCCCATGGGCAGGGCTGAGATCACAGTGAGTGGTAAGTGCTCGGCAGAGGGCACCCTGCATGGGGCCTGGGCCGGGGTAGTCTGCCATGCCCTTCTGGGGGGGCTCGGTGGGGGGGGTTAGCAGGGTCAGGAGCCCAGGAACAGTTTTGCAGGCCTGGGTGTCGACTCTCCTTGTTCTCTCCAGGGCCTCCCCACATCAAGGCTGCAAAGAAGTCTGAGCATGCCAATGAGGGGGAAGCGGTCACTCTGGTCTGTAAGTCAGACTCTTACCCGCCCGTCACTGACTGGGCCTGGTACAAGATGGTCAACTCCCATTACCAGGTGAGGGCCCAAACTGGGACCCAGGGCTGCAGGACCACGGGTGGGAACCCAGAGCTCTCCCTCCAGTCTGACAAGGTCCTCCTAGGTCATCACCAACGGCTCCCAGAGCAAATTCTACGTGAGTTCTTCAGAAGCCAAGTCGGAGCTGCATATCAAGGACCTGGACATGGGTACCGACCCTGGCACCTATGTGTGCAATGCCACCAACCCGGAGGGCGTCAAGAAGGCCGAGATCACCCTGCGGGTGCGCAGCCGCCTGGCCGCCCTCTGGCCCTTCCTGGGCATCGTGGCGGAGGTGCTGGTGCTCGTCACTATCATCTTCATCTACGAGAAGCGGCGGAAGCCAGATGAGCCCCTGGATGGTGAGCTGCAGCCCCAGGAGCCTGGGGGTCGGGGAGCTCCTGGGAGGGCGGGGTCTGCCACGCCTCACTGCCCCTCTCTCCTCCCTCGGCCTCAGCTGGCATCCTCCAGGGTAAGTGGTGCCTCAGGTGCCTCTGACCGCTGGGGGCTCAAGGATCTTGGCTCTGGTGAGCCTGTGACTGCATGGCGTAGCCTCAGGCGCCCTGATGGCCACCTGGCAGCGGCCCTGGGCTTCTCCTGGCACTGGGGGTGGCCCCTGCACACCCTACCCCAGGTGTGGGCCTGCATGCTTGCCACAGGGGCCGTGCTGCTGTCCTTAGCTGGGGCGGGCCAGGCCAAGGCCACAGTGCTTTTGAGGTGCTTGGCCGAGGTGAGGAGTGCCAGCTTTCTTGCACGGCCACTGCCTGGGAGGGACCCTGGGTGGCTGGCCCCTCTGGTGAGCCCCGAGGGAAGCTGCAGGTGTGCTGTGCAGACCTCTCCTGATGCCTGTCTCCTCTCTCCCATGTTGGCTGTGCCTACAGATGACGACGCAGGCGCGGCACCGCTGTAAGTCCTAGCTCACTGGGGGAGTGTTGGGGGCTCCCAGGTGTGTACCCAGACCTCCCTGGGTCCTTGGTGGGTGCCTCCCAGGCAGTCAGGGTGTTGCTCTGAGAGGGGCTGGGCTGGGGAGTGCTGGGTCTCCAGCCAGGCCCCATGGGCTGAGGCCCTGCCCTGTTTCCCCAGGAAGAGCAGCAGTCACCACGTGAATGACAAGGGCAAGAATGTCCGCCAGAGGAACGCCACCTGAGCAGGTGCACACCGACCCTGGGACCCCAGGGACCCCCCAGGGTGAGGGCGGGGCTGGTATCTGAGGGACCTCTGCCTTTCCAGGCGCCCCAGGACTGGAGCCGTGTGCTGGAGCCCCGTGTCTACGTCTCTGCCTCCAGCAGGAGTCCACCCCTGTGTTTGCAAGATCCCAGATTCTCACCTCTGAGCCCACGGCCAGAGCGAGCCCGTCACAGATGGCAGCGTGCCCTTGTTTAGTTGGAACGCAGTAGGTTCCGTGCCTCAATTCTGTTAGGTGTTCACCATTTAAACGTGTCACTGGAGCCCTGGAGTGTCCGCCTCTCCCTGGCCATGCCTGGGCGGGTAGGTGGGTGGACCTCCCTAGCCCCCGTCCAGTCTCCTGCCTGTCTGAGGCCAGTGCTCTGTGTTTGCCCCGGGCTTTGTGGAGATTTCTTCATGAAGGTTGCAGGTCTGTGGCTCAGTGGCAGCTCAGACCTCTTGATGGTGGAGGGGGCCTGCCCACCTACCCACTCACCTGCACAGAGACCCCTTCACTGCTCCCAAGTGACCCCTACCCCCTCCCAATGTCTGTGTGCCAGAGGATGGGACTCCAGAACTCCCCAGCTCCAGCCGAGGATAGCAGCACCCTTTCCAGTGTCGGGCTCGGTGGGAACCCTACAATAAAGACTGACCCCACCCCGCCTCGTGCTCACCTTGGCTGTGATGACTGCAGGTGACAGGAGCCTGTGGGTGGAACCCAGGGCATCGAGCAGGGGTCTCAGGTGAGGGAGGCCTATGGGCAGCTCAGTTATCAGGGCAGGGCCAGGGAACAGGGAGGGCAGGTAGTCGGGCTGCAAGTCTCCAGGTACTGAGAGTGTGGGCAGAACAACGCAGAAGCCAGGTCAACCTTGGGAGCTGGGCCATGGTTGTACTGTCTCAGCAACTTACTGAGGCCTCATCTCAAAATTGAGAACCAAAAGGTCTGGAGGTGCAGCTGGGGGGTGAAGCCCCTGGGTCCAGTCCCCATCACCACAGAAATAAAACAGTGAGCAGGTTTCCTGCTGATGGCTGCTCTGGACAGCCCTCGTGCCGTCTCCTCCAAGTGCTCTGAGCCTGGTGCCATCTGCACAGCGAGTGAGGCCCGGGTGGGTGACCTAGGCCTCCCTCCCGCTCCCTGCGGGGCAGTCTGCCTGCCAGTTCCTGCACAGGCCCACGGCACCTGAATGTGCTCCCACCCAGAAGAGGAGCCTTGCCGGGTGCATTCCTCCCTCAGGAAACTGAGGCGGGAGGATCGCAAGTTTGGGGCCAGCCTGGGCAACTTAGACCCACTCAGGAGGAAAAGGCCGGGGTGTGTTCTGCCTCCTGCCTCACACCTAAGTCAAGGCCCCAAAGGCTGCCAAGGACAGTACCACAGGGAGGGGCCCTGACCTCAAGAAGGGGTGCCTGGGCTGGAGCTGGAGCCCGATGGCAGAGCACTTTCCTGGAGTGTGTGGGGACACTGGGTCTGACCCTTCACACCACCTAAAGATGAACGAGGTAAAGGCGTTCTGTCCATCTACAGCTAAAAAGCTTTAGAAGAGAAGGGGTTGCCTGCCCCAGCAGCCACAGCCGGCCGGTGCGCAGTTCTGGGGGGATCCGGGCCTGGCTGGGACCCAGAGCACAGCTCCGCCCTTCAGCTGGGCCAGCAGGGGCAGCACCCGTCTCAGGTTCCCAGAGAAGCAGGAGCCTGGTCAGTCAGGAAACTGGCATCTCCCAGGGGCTGGGCTAGGTTCAGAGAAACAGGAAAACCGTGGCCCCTGGCCCGTTCCTGGGGCAAATGGGCAGCCCTAGGATGGGCCCTAGAGCCCAGGGTGCCCTGGGATGCACCCGGCCCTTCCCTCCACCACCACCAGAGGGCCACACACACCAACCAGACCTGCCAGAGCACCAGAGTGCCTCACCCAGCCCCTGGCCGCCTGGCCTGCACACATCTAGGGCTGGACCCACCTGAATCTTTACCTGAGGCCTGGAGTGCCAGGCAGAACCTGGTACTTGTGCACAGGGGTGCCCACTTGGGGCACTGGTGACTGTGGTATGCCTAGGCTGGTGGGCCCCCACCTGGGGACGATGCCCAGCTCAGCCCTCCTCCTGGGGGCTGTTTCACTGGGGGCCAGGAACTATCCCTTCTACACCAGACTGGCTCAGTGAGCCTGTGAGTGTCCACAGATCCTGGGGGGTGCATGGAGGTGAGGGTGGGCCCGCTCGCCAGGGCCCTTGTGCCCATGTGCTCCCTGTGTGCTGCCCAGCAGACATTCTGCCAGTCCTGGCCAGCACCAGGCCATTACTAGGTGTGGCTGCAGCACTGTGAAGCCTGCCGGTTTCCCAGGGGGTGAAGTGGGGAGGCCACAGCACGAAACCAACTGCACGCTTGGAACCTTCCGGAAATGGCTGCAGGGTCCCAGGAGTCCCAGCCCCCAGTGGGCAGAGGGGCAGGGCCGGGCGGCCTTGCACAGACAAGGGCTCATTCATGGGGCTGGATTCCACTGGGGCTGGCAGCTGGCGGGCAGCTCCTGCTCCAGGCTGACCGCTGCTGGCTCCTCCCGGCCCCTCCTGTGCTTACCCACCGCCTGTGAGGGTTGTGAGGTCAGCTGCCCTCCGGCCTCTGCTGGGTTCCTACCATCTTGAGGCCTGTAGAGGAAGGGGCCTGGGGCCACCTGCCGTGTCGGGCACAGTTGAGGGGTCAGGAGCCCTGAAGCAGAACTGGCTGGAGGAGGGAGTCCCCAGACATGGGTCTCTCTTACCTTGCAGGACAGAAAGCCTGAGCCCCTCCTGGTGTGGACACTGGGGAAACAGACTGGGGTGCGGCAGCCAGCCACATCCATCACCCGCCCTCAGAGCTGTGGGTGTGGCCCTTCCCAAACCTACATTCCCCCACGGTAAACCTGGGCCCAGTCCAGCCAGGCAGAGGCTTGGACACGTGCAGATTGCAGGGTGGGTTTCCTGGCCAGATTGCAACTTTCTGGTCATAACCCTTTCCTTAATTTTTAATGGTCTCTTAGTTGTGGGTGGACACAATCCCTGTATTCATCTTTCTGTGGTCCTGTGGATGGATCCCCATGCCAGGCGGGTGCTCCACTGCTGAGCCACAGCCTAGCCCTGGGCAGAACCTACTCAAAAGGCCTCTGAGCTTCCATCCAGCCTCAGGCCTGGACCTGTGGGTGGGGTTCTGAAGTGCTGTGAAGGGGGCAGCAGAGGGAACCCAAGAGCCGCAGGGCAGAGGCCCTGGAGGCTCAGCGGGGAAGAGGCCTGACCTCCAGTGGTGGGAACACCAGTGCCAGAAACGGGGGCATGGAGTTTTCTCCCAAAGGCAATGGGGAGCCAGGGGGTTCACGGCAGCAGGCAGTGAGAACTACACAGGGGTCAGTGTGGCTCCTAGGTCCTGGGGCTCCCCGCTCCTCATCCCAGCTCGTCCAGCCTCCGGGCCTTTGCCTGCTGGCACTGTTCCTTCTGCTTCAGGCTTTCCTGGATACCCTGTGCGCGACCCGCTGGCTGGAGTTTCTGCCAGTGGACAACAGGAGACTTTGAAAGCTTGCATTCCCGGTGTTTACTGTGTCTCCTCTGCCTGGCCATGGGCCCCACTCTGAATCTCAGTCCCAGGGTCAAGTGCTTAATGAGTATTTCTTAAATAAATAGATACATGCAGAGTTCTCTGCCCTGGGCAGGTCAGTGTAGGTGTGGAAAGCTTAGGCTGTCCTGGAATTTGCTGCTGATGCCCAGCCTAGGGTGGGGGCCATGGGTGGGAAGGAGTTGCCAGGACCTAGTGACCAGGACCCCAGGCTCAGGAAGGGGTGGGGGCCCCCAAGTCCCAGAATCCTTGGTGAATCATGGGCAGGAGTGGGGTCCGTCAGCCTCATCCACTGCCAGGCACGGTGGCCCCCTGGCAGCCAGGCCAGCCTCCTCTGGGCATGCACAGCGGCAAGCCCAGGCTCTGGCAACCTGCCCAGCCTGACATCTTCCCAGGGTGCACATAAAAGAGCCCCCTTCAGCCAGAACACGCATCTGCCTGGGGCAGCCTGCAGCCTGGCACTGCTGGCCTCTTGGGGGTGACATGGGGGTCCTCAGGTCTGGGTAGCCTGGCAGGGTTGAGAGGGGGCTCAGCACACCCACTGTCAGAAGAGATAAGCAGTGGGGGCAGGGCTTTCATGTCCACCTGCTGTGGACCTGACAGGACACATCTCCACCCTCCTGGCCTCAATGTCCCAGAGGGAGGAGGGCATGCAGTGTCACTGTGCAATGTGACATCAAGCCAGGAACATCATAAAATCCAGAGGGTCCAGGAGGGTTGGAGGTAGGAGGGCTCAGGAGGTCCAAGGGCATCTAAGAGGGTCCCAGGCAGCAGAGCCCCTACCATTTCCAAACCCTCCCTTCCTTAGGGGTTGCTTTCCTCTCTCTCTCCATTCTCCTCACCCAACTCCGTCTCATTGCTGTCTCCCCCACTCTCTAGTGGAGCTGGGGCAGAGTGGGGAACTAGGGCCAGGCCCCACGTGACCTCGCAGAGCCGGCTGGGGCAGCTGGGGTCTGCCGAAGGGGCTTCCCCTCCGGGGGAAAGCCAGGGCCAACTAAACCCACCAGACTCCTGGGAGCCACCCCAGCTCCAGAGCGCCATTTGGGATTAGGGTAGCCCGCAACCTCAGGTGGCTCGATTGACCTCTTCCTGCAGGACTCTACCTCGGTTTCTCACAAGCTGACACAGGAGAAGGGATGAGCATAGGTCTGCCAGGCCACCCCCCCCGAAACTGATCACAACTCTGCAGGGAGCGCCCCACGCACGTTCAAGGGGCTTTGTCCAGTGCCCACAGGCGACAGAGCCAGGGTCTTGGTGGCCTTTACAAGCAATCTTTTATTAAGGAAATCTCCACCTAAGGAAAGGATAGAGGCTGGCACCAGCGCGGGGGCGGCTGAGTCTCTGGGACCAGTATCACCTCCCTACAGAGGTGAGCCTGAGGCGCTGGGAAGAGCGTCCCCGAGGTCGCGCTCGCGCGCAGAGGCCCCGGCCCACAGGCTGGGCTTGGTGACCTTGGGCACGTCCTTCCATCTCGGGAGCCTCAGTTTCCCCTCTGAGGTGAGGTCTGGGCGCGCCTCCAAAGCCTACAGCCGCCTGACCTTGGGCCACTCGCCGCCCCGGGCCTCAGTTTCCCCGGCGCCGCGGGGTTGGAGCGCTCCGGCTGGGGGCTCAGGGGGAGGCGGGGCGCGCGCCCCCGCCCCTCCCCCGCGGTCGAGGCTCCGCCCCCCTTGGCTCCGCCCCGCCCCGCCTCCGCCTCCCCCCTCCCTCGGGCTCGGGCCGGCGGCGGCGGCGGCGGCTCGGCTCCGCACTGCCCGGCGCCGCCTCGCCATGGACGCGCGCGGGGGCGGCGGGCGGCCCGGGGAGAGCCCGGGCACGACCCCTGCGCAGGGGCCGCCGCCGCCGCCGCCGCCCGCGCCCCCCCAGCAGCAGCCGCCGCCGCCGCCGCCGCCTGCGCCGCCCCCAGGCCCTGCGCCCGCTCCCCACCAGCAGCAGCCGCCGCGGGCCGAGGCGGCGCCCCCCGAGGCGGCGGACGAGGGCGGCCCGCGCGCCCGGCTCCGCAGCCGCGATAGCTCTTGCGGGCGCCCGGGCACCCCCGGCGCCGCCAAGGGCAGCCCCAACGGCGAGTGCGGGCGCGGCGATCCGCAGTGCAGCCCCGCGGGTCCCGAGGGCCCAGCGCGCGGCCCCAAGGTGTCGTTCTCGTGCCGCGGGGCGGCCTCGGGGCCCGCGGCGGTGCCGGGCGCGGCGGGGCCGGCGGACGAGGCAGGCAGCGAGGAGGCGGGCCCGGCAGGGGAACCTCGCGGCAGCCAGGCCAGCTTCCTGCAGCGCCAGTTCGGCGCGCTCCTGCAGCCCGGCGTCAACAAGTTCTCGCTGCGGATGTTCGGCAGCCAGAAGGCGGTGGAGCGCGAGCAGGAGCGCGTGAAATCGGCGGGGGCCTGGATCATCCACCCGTACAGTGACTTCAGGTACCGCCTTCGGGAGGAGCCGGCCGTCGCCGAGGGGCCCGAAGAGCCGCGCACGCGGGGGCCGTCCTTGGAGCGCCCGGGAGGGCGGGGCGGCGCGTTCGGCCGGTGACCTCGGAGGGGGGCCCTCGGTGACTTCGGGCGGGCCTGGGGCCCGCCCCAGAGTGACCGCGGAGCGAGAGGCTCCGCCCTTGGGGCGCCTGAGGGGCGTGCGTGGGCTCCCCAGTGACCCCGGCGCGCCCGCTCCCACGCGCCCTGACATCCCCCGCTCGGCCTTGCGGCAGGTTTGATGGCTCAGGCAGCGGGCCACAGGCCAGGGTCTAAGCGCGGAGGGGCGGAGAGGACGAATAGAGGGGAACGTGGGCGCGGATGAGGCAGTGGAGAGGGAGGAAGGAGGGAGGGAAGGGCGCCAGGGAAGGACGCGCCCGGGCGAGACCTGCTGGGAAGGGGTTAAACGGTCACGGAGTGCTCCTACAGTCTCCTCCTGGGCCGCAGGACGGGCGTGTCTGGATAGCTTGGAAGGGGGCGCAAAACGGGTGAGGGTCCGCAGGTGGTGTATCCCGCCGACCCCCTGCACGGTGTTCCCCTGTGTCTGTGGGTACGGAGATGTTGGCGTGGATGGAACCAGTTAATGCGTGGAGAGCCTTAGAGCAGGGCCACGGCCCCGTGTGCTTGCAGTCTTTCCTGAGCGTGCTTTGTGTGGCCGGAGAGAGTGGACAGTGCGTGTCACTGCAGGTCGCGCGTGTGTGAACAAGAACAGTGACGACGGGGCCGGGGTCCTGGGGGCGTGTGTCTGGTGATCTAGGGGAGGCGTGTCCCCAGGGGTGTGTCTGGTGGTCACTGAGACCTGTGTTAGGGTGGATGTTGTGGTGACCATGTGCAGGGTGAGCGGGAGTGCCTTCTTGGCAGAGGTGTGGACCTGAGCGACCTACCATCGCAGGCTCGTTGGCCAGAGGTTTCAGCACCGCGGACAGCGCCTGGCCCGGGAGCCGCCTGAGCTCCCGTTTTCGTCTCTCCTCCCCCAGGACTGGGGTTCTCCATTTACTCCTGGAACCCCAGGGCTGGGCGGAAAGGGCTGTGGGGCTCTCCCTTTCCCTGTCCCCTCCAAACCTCCAACGTCTGCTCCTGACTTGGCGACTCTAGCTCTGTTTCTCCAGTTGTCAGAGACTGGAAGAAAGAGATCCGGGGAGCCGTGAGGGTCCTCAGCCTGGGCTACATGCAGGGAGTGCTGGCATGCTGCTCACTGCCCAGGCCGGGAGAGTTTGGACCAAGGTCTCCTCATTGTTCTTATCTGCACAATGGGACAGCGACACAGGACAGCCTTGCTGCCTCCCGCCAGGGCCGCCGGTCTGCCTGGCCCCACTGTGACCAAGGACTGATGCCAGACAGAAGCATTGGGGGCACAGCAGGTGGGAGAGAGGGCTGCAGGGACCCGCTGCCCAGGTTCCTCGGCCTCAGCACCACTGGCACCCCGTGGCCTGCTGACCAGTGGTCTCCAGGCTGACCCTGGTGAGGAGAATTTGGAAATGGAGGAAGTTTGCTGGAGGAGTTGGGCTGCCCCCACGAGTCCACTGAGGGTACAGTTGCTTGCAGGACCCTGGGCAGGCCTGGCCTGCTCTGCACTCTGGACTAGGGAGAGGTTCACAGGCCAGTGAACAGTGACCGGGTGGGGGTCCCTGAGGCGCAAGCCAGGTGGAGCCTGGCCTGCTGTTGGGACTCTCAGGGTCGCATCAGCACAGGATTAAGGCTGGGAGCACCTATGGGCACCGCCTGATTTACACTCTCTGGGGACCTGTGCCCCTTCCAGGCCCTTCTGATTCAACCCGGGGACTGACACTGGGCACCTCGCCCAGAGCAGCTGCCTGCGCCCTGACGGAGGACCTGCCGGTGTCCGTTTAGTGATGTCCATGTTACCGTGGTCATAGGAGGAAGTCCACGGGCCCCAGGGAGATGGCTGTGGACCTCAGGAGCACCTGGGTGGCTGGTGGGCAGGGGCCACGCTCACTGCCCAGGCTCCCTACCTCTCCACTTCCTCCACTTCCCAACTTGACTTGGGGCCCAGCCCCGAGAGGGCAGTGAGTGTGGTGAAGAGCTGGAGCAGCCCTCTGCCTATGCTGGGGGGCGAGGTGCCCACCTCCGGAGGTAGGACCCGGGGCCGGGCCGGGCGCTCCCTGGCAGCCCAGCGTGAGCTGTCCCTGGGGTCCCCAGAGCAGGAGCCCATCCCCCCACCATGGTCAGTGCGTCAGCAGGTCAGGTCTGGTGCCTCTTGCTCTGCGAGTCCTGGAAGATGAACACCTGCACCCTAAACCCACCTGGCCCAGCGGTGACCAGGGTGGGGTGGGCTCCCAGGCCCAGGTGGGCAGCAGCCCCCACTGGGCACTGGGCCCAGGCCCTTCCTCCAAGCCCCGGCCTAGGCCAGAGCCTGCACCCTCCCCCTTAACCCACCTGCTGGTCAGCCCACCTGCTGGTCAGCCCTGAAAGTCAGCCCACCTGCTGCCAGCAGCCCTGTCCCTCTCCTCCCACTGCTGCCTGGCCTGGCCTTGGCTGACAGCTCCTGTTGGTCCTTCCCAGTCATTCAAACCTCTTGCCTCCTGTGCCAGGACCCCATGATGGCCTCAGGGCCTTTGCACCTGCCCTTCTCTGCCTGGGCACCACTTCTGACCACATGTGTAGACACTGGGGAAACAGACTAGGGTGCTTCAGCCTCGCCGGTCCACCCAGCCCTGACCTCAAGCCTCAGGGTTTCAGCGGCCAGGCTTCCAGGGCCCCTGCTCCCGCGGAGCCTGCAGATGTACTGGCAGAGCCCTCCCACCGCTCCGCTGAGGGACCTCAGTTTCCCCTTGTGATCGCGGGGAGCTGAGCCCAGGCCAGCGGCCAGCGGGCGCAGGTGGGCCTGGGACCCGGCGGCCGGGCAGGGCGGCTGGGCAGGGCGGCTGGGCAGGGCAGCGGCCGGGCTCCTCCGCGGCTGTATTTGCTGGGGGTGACTTTCATTTATTCATTTATTCTTGGCACTGGGCGGGCGCTTTACCGCTGAGCTGCACCCCCTGCCCTTTTCATCTTTATTTTGAGACAGGGTCTTGCTCCATTGCTGAGGCTGGCCTGGTGCTGGTGATCCTCTACCTTGGGCTGGAATTATAGGCACGTACCATGGAGTCCCGCTGACTTTTTATATCCAGTACCACATTTTTAAAAATTTGTAAATTTTTTTAAACTTTATTCATGGGGCTGGGGATGTGGCTCAAGTGGTGGAGCGCTCACCTGGCACGCGTGAGGCACTGGGTTCCATCCTCAGCACCACATAAAAATAAAATAAAGATGTTGTGTCCACCTAAAACTAAAATATAAATATATTAGAAGAAAAACTTTATTCATTTATTTTATGCGCTGTTGGGGCTGGAACCCAGGGCCTCACACATGCCCGGCAGGTGCTCTGCTGCTGAGCCCCAACCCCAGCCCAACATTTTTAAAATCAATAGATAATCATAAAAATTTAAAGCAATTGAATTAAAACAATCTTGAACTTAAATAGGGAGACAAAATTTTAAGGAATATTTCTAAGAGTTGAAGACAAATGTTACAAATGTCTTCGATTTTGCTGCTTTTTCTTTTTTCTTTTTTTTTTTTTTTGGTACTGGGGAATCAACCCAGGGGTCCTTTATCACTGAGTTACATGCCCAGCCTCTTTTATTTTTTTATTTTGAGACAGGATTTTAAGTGGCTTAGGGCCTCCCGAAGTTGCTGAGACTGGTCTTGAACTTCAGATCCTCCTGCCTCAGCCTCCTGAGCACTAGGGTGACAGGTGTGACCCTCTGTGCCCAGCTCCCTGATTTTTGAAACAGGGTCTAACTGTGGTCATTCAGGTTCTTGCTGAGAATCCCCGGAGCTGACTGGCCCTGGTCGCTGAATGCCCTGGTCAGGAAGGAGGCCCTGGGAAGCCAGGACTGTGTCTCCAGGCGGGTGGGTGGGGCTCCAGGCAGGGGCCACAGAAGGCAGCAGAACCCACGAGGGCAGGGGACCCAGGGGATCCCAGGACCCAGGTCCCTCCCTCTTGGGCCCTGCTGTCTGGAGCAGGAGCCCTACACGGGCTCAGGGGCAGGTGGGGGTCCCCGGACCTCCCTGCCCAGGGTGAGCCCAGCCAGGGTGGGGGGTGGGGCTGTAGTGGACACCCTGCCGGCCTCGGGCACCCTCTGCCCCAGCCTCAGTTTCCCCTTGGTGAGGGACACTCCTGAACTCAGGTTCCCCTGCTGACGCCTTCTGTGGGAAGCCGGCCAGCTGGTGAGCACCGGGCTGGGGTCTGGGCCCTCGGGGGGCATCCTGGCCGTCCTAGGCAGGCCCCCCACCAGGGGCCATGGGGATGGCCCCCCGCCTTCCTTGTCCTTCAGCCCTTTCTAGTCCCACACCCTCTGCTCCCAACTCCTGTAACCCAGGGGTGCCGCCCTGCCTGGGAAGACGGTCACCAGGTGACCCCAGGGGCCAGGGACAGGGCACAGCCCTCAGTCTGGGTGCTGTACCCCTCACCTGGCTGAGCAGGCCCAGCTGTCAGTGAGGTGCCACCGTGGTGCCCAGTGTCACGGGGCCATCGGGACTGTTTCCAGGCCCCTCTGGTGGCTCCTAGACCTTGGCCTTGTCCTGGCTCTGCTCTTGGCTCTTTCTCTTGCTGGTCTGGACCCAAAGGCAGGCAGCTCTCGTCCAGGGCGGGCGGGCCACACAGTGGCCTCTGGGGGCCGAAGGGTGGGGAGCAGCAGGCAGGTGGGGCCCCTCAGTCCTGCTTGGTGCTGGGACCCTGGGACCCTGTGGGTGAGCACTGCACCAGATTGGGGTCTGAGCCCATAGGCACTGTCCAGTCCAGGAGGAGGAGGGCCTGACCTTGGAGCAGAGTCATTTGACTTTGACCTTGAGGTTGCAGGTGCCCTCTCCATCCCACTGGTGTCAGCCCCCTGCACCCCCTGGCGGACTCATCACCACCACCGCGGTTTGTGGGGCCCGTGAGCCCAGCCCCTCTCCACGTGGCTGAGGTCCTGGGGACTGGGCTTGGACAGGGCTCACTGGGCGCTCAAGCTGCCACCCTGCTGGGTCCTGTCCAGCCTTGGCTTTCACAGACTGAGCTGTCGTGAACGTCTCAGTACAAATCACTTTCTAAATTTTTTCCTCTCCCATTTGGATGATTTCCTTGAGATCAGTTCCCCGAAGTGGAGCTCAGGGCCACCGGGCAGGCATGGCGATGACGGCTGTGCCCTCAGGTGCTGTGCAGACAGAGTTGACCGCAGGGCCCGAGCTGCAAGCTCCTGGGTCTGCACCACCAGCAGCAGCCCGGCAGGGGCTGGCCCACTGGATGCCCCAGGACAGCCCCACCACCCCCTGCCTGGAGGGAGTGGAGAGAGGCCTGCACAGTCTGGGGGAAGGGTCCCCAAACATTCCTTTTTTTTTTTTTTTTTTGGTGGTGCTGCAGATGGAACCCAGGGCCTCACGCACGCTGGGTGTGTCCAGCCCCTCAGCTGAAAATCTGAGTCCCTCCTTTGCCTGATCTACGTGGGGTGCTCTGTGGGCTCAGACCCCAGTCTCAGGCTCCACTCATCCCCCACACCCCCAGGCTTCTGGGATTGCTCTCCCCCCCCCCTCACAATCTTGGTACTGATGGTTGAACTTGGGGATGCTTTACCACTGAGCTATATCTCCAGCCCTTTAAAAACTCTTTTTTTGCTAGGTGCAGTGGCCACACCTGTAATCCCAGTGGCTTGGGAGGCTGACACAGGAGGATCACAAGTTCAAATCCAGCCTCAGCCATTTAGCAAGGTCCTAAGCGACTCAGGGAGACCCTGTCTCTCAATAGTCCTTTTTTTAAAGGGCTGGGGACACAGCTCAGTTGGAACAGTGCTTGCCTTGCATGCACCAGGGCCTGGGTTCATCCCCAGGCAACAACAAACAGACAACACTGTGCCCCTCTTGCCTCAGCCTCCGGAGTTGTTGGGGTGACAGCATGGCTGCACGTGGCGTGCTGTTCTAGAGCTACCTGCTCTGTCAGGGTCAGACCGTCTCACTGAGCCGTGAGCAGGAGGGAAGCTCCCGTGAGTCCGCATCCCCCCTCTAGACTCTGCTGCTGGATGTCTCCTGTCACTGGGTCACAGACTGTGGCCTTGTGTCTGGCTCTCGCTGAGCACCAGGTCCTCAGGTCTGCCCTGCGCATGTTCCTGGTGTGAATGGCCTGCTGTGTCTTCGTGTCACCCCTGGACGCACAGCACCCTTGGGCTGCCTGCTCCCTGGCTGTGGAGCCAGGCCCCGGGGAACTTGGGTGTGCAGGCTCCCCCTTCAGGTGTGCCAGGTGGACTCTGCGTCGGGTGGTGACCTGTAGAACCCTCGCTCCCCCTTCAGGTGTGCCAGGTGGACTCTGCGTCCGGTGGTGACCACCAAATGGTTCTCCCTTAAACGGGTTTTGATTTGCATTTTCTCAACAGCTGAGGGCCTGTGTCCCTGTTAGGGGACACTTCACTTTCAGCACCATGCCTGGTCATCAGTGGGTGTCCCTGAGTGCAGAGGCCTATTTCTGCCAGTGCTTCTCGGGAGCTACCTTGGAACCGACCTGGGGATGTGCATCTGGCCTGGGGGACTGGAGGGCGGCAGTGATCTGTGGCTGCCTTGGCATGTGCATTTATTATATTAAAGGTCCAGATGCTGCCAAGTCCTGGCCTGCCTTCCTCTAGCCCTCCTCTGCCCGCGCCCCCCCGCCCCCCAGGGTGCAGCCTGGAGGCCCAGGTCAGCCTGGAGGCCCAGGGTCAGCTGCACTCCAGGCCCAGCCTTGGCTCCCCCCTGCCCTCCCACATGCCCAGGGCTCCCTCCCTGCTTTGGTTGCCACCTGTGCGTCTTCCTCTGTCCCTGATGGTTTTTGAAGGCCAGTCTTGGGCCAGGCATCGTCCCCTTTTGATCATGTGAAACATCTAGTCGACTTTGAGCAGTCTCTGGGCTTCTCATCTGCACCCTCAAGGGGAGGGCAGAGCAGGCCACAGAGAGGGCCTCCGGGCAGGGAGGCTTCCCTGAGCCGCGGGGAGCTGGACCGTGGGGTTGGTGTGAGCGACCCTCTCCCCCCAGGTTCTACTGGGACTTCACCATGCTGCTGTTCATGGTGGGAAACCTGATCATCATCCCCGTGGGCATCACCTTCTTCAAGGATGAGACCACTGCCCCGTGGATCGTCTTCAACGTGGTCTCAGACACCTTCTTCCTCATGGACCTGGTGCTCAACTTCCGCACGGGCATCGTGATTGAGGACAACACGGAGATCATCCTGGACCCCGAGAAGATCAAGAAGAAGTACCTGCGCTCGTGGTTCGTGGTGGACTTCGTGTCGTCCATCCCGGTGGACTACATCTTCCTCATCGTGGAGAAGGGCATCGACTCCGAGGTCTACAAGACGGCCCGCGCCCTGCGCATCGTGCGCTTCACCAAGATCCTCAGCCTCCTGCGGCTGCTGCGCCTGTCGCGGCTCATCCGTTACATCCACCAGTGGGAGGAGGTGAGGACCCCCGGGGGCTCCAGGGGGCGGGGCCAGGGGCTTGAGGCGGGGCCGAGGCCAAGAGGAACCCAGGGGCCCGAAGCCAGGATCCGGAGGCCAGGCATTTGGTGGCGGGCAGCAAAAGCTGCGGGGCGGCCGGGTGCGGGGCCATGATGGGAGGCTCCGGGCCGGGCTGTGGGGGTTCAGGGAGGAGACGGGGGAGGCCTGGGGCAGGGAGCATCAGGAGACAGTCCTCCAGGGACTGAGAGGGGGTGGCCTCTTCCCCCTTGGTCCTTATGGCTGCAGGATTCAGGTCCAGGTGGGAGGAGGCTCCTGGGTGCAGCCATCAGGACAGAAGGGAAGAGGCCACCAGCGGGCCACCTGGCTGTTCCCACGCCCTGCCTTTCCACCCTATACCGGGAGATACCCGCATCCTCTGCCAGAGGCCCAGGGACAAAGCCAGCTCCCTGGTCCCACGGCTACACCCCCTGCCCCAGCCCTGCCTCTGCACTCCTGCCATCTTGGTCACTGCAGGAGCTCAGGGGCCAGGAAGGAGGGTGGGTCTGAGAGTTGGTTTCGGGGGCGGGGGGGGGGGGCTGCAGGGCCACCAGGGCCTCCAGTGTCCCCGGGGAGGGTCTCAGATGCTCAGGGCTGCACTCTCGACAGATCTTCCACATGACCTACGACCTGGCCAGTGCGGTGATGCGCATCTGCAACCTCATCAGCATGATGCTGCTGCTGTGCCACTGGGACGGCTGCCTGCAGTTCCTGGTGCCCATGCTGCAGGACTTCCCCAGCAACTGCTGGGTGTCCATCAACAACATGGTGGTGAGCCCCGCCCATGGGGGGGCGGGACTGCCAAGGTGCCTGGGGCCTGCTGGCCTGGTAACTGACTGTGACCAGGGCACCTGGTAGGTGCCCAACCAGGGTGATGCCTGGCAAGCCTGGCTCCTGCCCCGGCCAGGGGCACCTGCACCTACAGGCCTGGCCTGCTTTAGGCCGACGCAGAGCAGTGGGACGTGGACAGTTGGCGCGATGGGGTCCAGGGACACAGAGGGAGAGCCCACAGGCGCCCCTCCCCGGCGCCTGGCACAGCAGCCTGGGCTGAGGAGCCCATTGTCTACTCGCGGCCTGCACAGGCGGTTCCATTTCCTGGACAGGCCCACAGACCCCCTCCCCCAGCCGGGTCAACTCAGGACACCCTTCTGGCCCCAGTGTCCCCCGCTCTCCTGTCCCCTGGAAGTGGCATGTTCTCCTGGCCTCTCAGACTGGCTGGTCAGTCTCGCTACCCTGGGACTGAGTTGCTCCGGGAGTGAATCAATCAGGAAGGGCAGCAGGCCCTTGACACATGGACACACATGTCCCCTGCCTGGGTCTCCTTCTCTTGGTTGCGTCTGAACACGGCGAGCTCACCACCTGAGTGCCCCCAGGAGGGAGGAGGCTGAGGGCTCCCCAGGGTGCTGCTGCCCCAACCGCCCACCCTGGTCTTGCAGAACCACTCCTGGAGCGAGCTGTACTCCTTCGCGCTCTTCAAGGCCATGAGCCACATGCTCTGCATCGGGTATGGGCGGCAGGCCCCCGAGAGCATGACGGACATCTGGCTGACCATGCTGAGCATGATCGTGGGTGCCACCTGCTATGCCATGTTCATCGGCCACGCCACGGCCCTCATCCAGTCGCTGGACTCTTCGAGGCGCCAGTACCAGGAGAAGGTCTGAGGGGGGAGGACAGCCCCACCCAGGGAGCCTGAAGAGGCAGATGGGGGGGTGCCCTCCCCTCGCTCTGGGCAGAGGGCCCCAGGGGAGGCCAGGGGGCACTGTGGACCCATCACACCCACTGTGACTGGGGAGGTAGAAGCCCAGGGGCTCGGAGCTGGGAAGGGCTAGTCCCTGGCATCAGGACGGGGGCTGGGTGGGGCACCCAGAGGCTTGGTGACTGGAGACACTGCACACCAGGCCTCAGGGCTGGCGGGGCTGCTGGCCACTCCCCTCTGGCCAGCAGCGGAGGGAGGGTGGAGGAACAGTGGGCTTGGGCTCCAGCGCAGTCCACCTGGCCTGGGGCTGTGCCTTCCACTGTGCGCCTGCTCCCCTCCGAGGCTGCACTCCACGAGGTGTCTGCTGTCCTGGGCCGATGCCTGGCTCTGGCTGAGAGCCGCGGGCCCCCAGCAGTGCCAGCCAGATCGGCTGGGCCCTGTGCCAGGCACCACGGCTGTCCGGAAGCTGTGGGCCTTGCACCCAAACATGAGCTGGTGCCGCCACCCGCCTGCCATCACGGGTTCCGCTGAGCTCAGAGCAGCTGTGGCCGGGCAGGGTTGGGGCGGAAGTGCACCTGGAGGCACCGTCTTGGGGACAGCAGGGCCTGGCACCTGCACCCTGTGCCCTGTGTGGGGGAGGCTGACATGGTGGGTCCTGGAAAGAGTAAGACAGGGAAGCCAGGGCTGGCAGGGAAGGCCCAAGGCATGGGCACCTGGGATCAGGAGTTCGCTGGGGGCCCTGTCTCAGGCCCGGCCTGCTCAGTGAGTTCAGACCCAGACAGCAGCAGGGGAGTGTCCAGCTGAGTGTGTGCCCGGTGTGCCTGGGCGCCCTGAGGCTCCACAGCCTTGCTGAGCGTCTGGCCTCCCCTCTCGCCTCCCGCACTCCGTTGCCTGGCAGCCCTGAGGGTCCTCCTGGGGACCGACTTGACACTGATGCTGCAGGACACCAGAAATGCAAGCTGCATGTAGAAACACACCTGAGTGCTGCTCCGGGTCCGCAGCCCCCAGGCTGAGGGGGCTGGCGCGTCCCAGGGCCGGCGGGCCTGTGCGGGCCGGCAGCTGCTGACTGCCCTTCGCACTGCAGTACAAGCAGGTGGAGCAGTACATGTCCTTCCACAAGCTGCCCGCCGACTTCCGCCAGAAGATCCACGACTACTACGAGCACCGCTACCAAGGCAAGATGTTCGATGAGGACAGCATCCTGGGGGAACTCAACAGCCCCCTACGGGAGGTGAGGCCAGCCAGGCTGGACAGCACACAGGGCGGAGGCCCTGAGGGGTGACGGACCTCCCAGGAGGCGTACCGTGGTGTCCGCTGGTCATCATCATCACCCTCATTCCCTGCAGGACAGAACCTGCAGACCACGGGGGTTCTCACAGCGGGCTACACAGCCACCACCAGAATCTAACTCAGAGCACTCCCCAGCCCACGGGACCCTGGGTGGTGGCCGTCGCTGGCCACCCCTGCCCTGGGCAGCCTGGTCAGGTGTCCACACGGCTCTTGAGCCACTCAAGACCATGCCAGCTGCCTGAGTGCTGCTGGACCCTCTGCCCCAGCCTTCCACTTCCTCTTCAGCACCCGGGCATGGACCCGGGGCTGGCTCCCCTCACACACCTTTGTCCTGCTGTGCCACAGTGGCCTCTGCCTCCCTGCGGGGACCTGGGCGGCAGCTGGCTGCTGGGTCTCAACGGCTCTGGCACGGTGGCCAGGTGCCCCTCAGAGCGCCTGCCACCCAGGTTCGCTGGCCTGGACCACACATGCCCCAGGGGCTTCTGTGTTCTGTCTCCTGTCCCCCCACCTTCTGAGGAGGCCTCTGTGCCTGGGGCATGGGCCCGGCGATAGCCCCCCTCACGTCTGTGCGTCTCTCGCCTTGGCTTTGCCGGCCTTTTTGCTGTGCAGAACACCTCCCTGAGTTACCTCCTGCTCTTTCCTCCACTCTTTGGGGTGACCTGAAGAGACGGTCCTTGTGTATTGTTACTGATTGCTTCTGCTCATCCAGTGGCCTGTCCCCGGGTTCGCCTGGCCAGTGTGGGAGAGGCTGTTCATTGGCCAAGGTAAGACTCTGGTCCCAGGCCACAGCTCAGCCCAGCCCACCCGCCCTACAGGAGATCGTCAACTTCAACTGCCGCAAGCTGGTGGCCTCCATGCCGCTCTTCGCCAATGCTGACCCTAACTTTGTGACAGCCATGCTGACCAAGCTCAAGTTCGAGGTCTTCCAGCCGGGAGACTACATCATCCGTGAGGGGACTGTGGGCAAGAAGATGTACTTCATCCAGCATGGTGTGGTCAGCGTGCTCACCAAGGGCAACAAGGAGATGAAGCTGTCTGATGGCTCCTACTTCGGGGGTGAGCTTGGGGCCCGACAGGGCAGGCAGGGTGGCCCCAGCAAGGGCAGTGGGCAGGCTGTCCAGCGGCTGAGGGCCTGTTGCCTGCACAGAGATCTGCCTGCTTACACGGGGCCGGCGCACGGCCAGCGTGCGGGCCGACACCTACTGCCGCCTCTATTCGCTGAGTGTGGACAACTTCAATGAGGTGCTGGAGGAGTACCCCATGATGCGGCGTGCCTTTGAGACAGTGGCCATCGACCGCCTGGACCGCATCGGTGAGCTGGCTGGGTGGGGCGGGGAGGGGCATGGCCTGGTGGCTCAGATCCTTGGGACCCCACCATGCTGACCCACCCTGCCTGGCAAGGAAGAGAAGGGGGTGCTTCCTGTAGTGTGCAGTTCAGCTGCTCGGCGTTCAAGTGCCTATAGTGTGCCAGGGCATGGGAGTGGACCCGGAGGCCGCCTGAGGCCAATTACACAAGCCCCGCAGTGTGACACTGAGGAGGGGATGTGGGGGCATCCCCGAGGAGCCATGCTGTGTCCAGGGTGGAGGCATGGTCAGGCCAGAAGGGGAAAGGTATGTTCCTGGAGTGGATGTGGCCAGTTCAGAGACCCCGAGTGGGAAGGAGGCCTGACATTTTCTGTATCCAAAAAGTGCGTCTGGTGCTTAATACACAGCCTGTACACAGCAGGTGCTCAAAATCTGCTTCCTGTAGGCCAGAAGTGCTCCATGTAGACTGTATGCAGTGGACCTTCAATATCTGTTTGCTTTACACAGTAGTTGCTCAGACTGTACAAGGCACTGGTGCTCAATAGCCAACCACTTGGATACAGCAGGCACTCCATATCTACTTGTGTAGAGTAGGCACCCTATGTGTGTTTGCTGCACACAGTAGGTGCCCCAAGTATACTTACTGCACACTTCTGGCACTCCGAGGATGCTCAATATGCACAGCAGGCACCCTGTGTGTGACCACTGTGCACAGCAGGCAGACCCATGTTTGCTGAATTTAGGAGGCACCTGGCTGGTGCCAGACATACATGGCAAGAACACAACACAGTAGGTGCTTTACACCGCCGGCTGTCCAGAGCGCTGGGTCCTGCTGGACCCTGCAGCGCTGATGCCTGGCTCCCCACAGGAAAGAAGAACTCGATCCTGCTGCACAAGGTACAGCACGACCTCAGCTCGGGCGTGTTCAACAACCAGGAGAACGCCATCATCCAGGAGATTGTCAAGTACGACCGCGAGATGGTGCAGCAGGCAGAGCTGGGCCAGCGCGTCGGCCTCTTCCCGCCGCCTCCGCCGCCACAGGTCACCTCTGCCATCGCCACACTGCAGCAGGCGGTGGCCATGAGCTTCTGCCCGCAAGTGGCACGCCCACTTGTGGGGCCCTTGGCTCTCGGCTCACCGCGCCTCTTGCGCCGCGGTCCCCCGGCACCGGTGCCTAACGCAGCTGTCCCTGGAGCCTCACCAGGGCCCGCCCCTGCTGCCAGCCCCCCAGGCGCGCCCGCCAGCCCCCGGGCGCTGCGGACCTCACCCTACAGCGGAGCGCCCAGCTCCCCTGCTGCCCCCCGCGCCGGGGCTGTGTTGCCCGCACGCCGCCTGAGCCGCGCGTCACGCCCACTGTCGGCCTCACAGCCCTCCTTGCCCCACGGAGCACCTGGACCCGGACCCGCGACCTCAGTGCGCCCAGCCAGCAGCTCCACGCCAAGGCTAGGGCCAGCACCCACCCCCCGGGCCGCGGGACCCAGCCCAGACCGCAGGGACTCAGCCTCGCCCGGCGCCGCCAGCGGCCTCCCGCTGGACTCTGCGCGCTCACGCCTCTCATCCAATTTGTGACCCTAGCACACTGCCCTGCGGGCCAGACGGGCCGGGCAGGGCCGTCATTCAGACCAAAGCCATGCCATTCCCGTTGCCCGCCCGGCCGCCCACCCGCGCAGAAGCCATAGAGGGACGTAGGTAGGCTAGTCGGACGGGTGGCGGGCAGCACGCGGCCCCTCCAGCCCCGCTGCCCCCTCATCACCCTGCGCCCACCCCCATCGCCCCTACCCTTGGTGGTGGCCGCAAGGGGCTCCCTTCACCTCGGTGCCTCAGTTCCCCCAACTGTAAAACGGGGACGGGGCCGGCCACTGGCCACAAAGATGATGTGGAGCCCCACCGGCCCTGCCCTCCCAGGTGGCGCGTCTGAGGAGTGTTTTTAAGTGCAATACTTGGCCTTCAGCTTCCTGCTGCCCCCAGCGCGCTCATGCAATAACTGGCCTGCTCCTGTCCATGTGCACCAGAGGTGACCTCTGGGAGTGGGCCCACAGTCCCCCCCCAGCACCTGGCACCAGGGGCAGGCATCCTGGCTGCACTGGGCGTGGGGCCAAGGCTGGGGTCCCCGCCGTGCGATGAATGTACCGACGAGCCGAGGAGCAGCGCCCACTACGCCCCCGCGCCCCATTAACCCCACTCCCCATTCCGCGCAATAAACAACAGCATTGGCGCCCAGCACTGTGTCTGGTTGCTTGGCGGTACACTGGTCCCCAGATGGTCCCATGGGTGGTGACAAGCTTTATTCACACTGTGGACAGGTGCCGGAACGGCGGCACGGGCCGGCGTCAGCTGAAGAAGTAGGTGGAGTGCTTCACCTGCTCCAGGTCGAAGGCCCCTGCAGAGGGAGGGGAGTCAGGCCCTGGCGGGGCAGTCACAGCCCCCGTGCCCGCCCCCGCGGCGCCCCACGTACCCGTCTCAGGCACAGACAGCAGCGTGTCCAGCAGCTTGGTGGTCAGGACGCGCTGGGAGAGACTCTGAGGCCTGGTGCTGAGGACAGGGTGGGGTGAGGTTGGACAGCCCTGGGGGTGAGGGGGCTCAAGGGGCAGGGGCTCACCTGGGGCTGGAGCAGAAGCGCTTCACCAGGAACTGGGACAGGTCCTGAAGGATGGGCTGGCTGTGCAGCCTGACGAACTGCTCCCTGCACACCTGTGGGGCCAGGTGTCAGCGGCTCCCATGGCCGCCCCCAGCCAGAGGGTCCCGCACCAACATGGAGGGTGAGGTTCCAGGGCCTGGGCCCCATCCTCTCTGGGGGTGGGGACACATGGGGACTAGAACGGGGCACACCTGATTCATGACGGGGACATCAGCTGCATGGGTCCAGAAGCAGTCGTGGACGGAGACGAAGGTCAGTCCCTTCCTGCACAGTGTAGAGGGCTCCTGGGGAGGGTGCCCAGCAGGGCCAGGCCAGAGCCCAGAGCCCAGTCCTGCCACACACCATGGCCCTCCCCGGCAAGCCAGCCCAGCTACCCCTGCCATCCTCCAGGTGTGGAGATGCTTCTCAGAAAGATGAGTTTCCCCACATGGCCCATCCTCAGTCCCTCTGGGGGTGGCTGACACCACTTGATTGGGCTCCACCAGAGGCCTGTCCCCCTGGACTGGGCATGCCCCACGGTGCACATAGTAACCTGAGTAGAGACACAGTCTCCGTAGCCCCTTATGCCAGGGGCCCTGTAGCACGACTGTCCACACCTGCTCCTGGGCCTCTGCCTGCCTCCCGCGTGGCCCTCGGTCCCCCAGAGGCAGCTTCTCCTGTCCCCACAAGGCCCGAGGGACGCCTCGCCACATCCCAGACGTGCACCCCACTGTCCCACAGGCTGTGCCAGTATGGCCCCTGTGCCCACCTGTAGCAGTGCAGCGCGGTCAGCATCATGTGTGTGGAGTCCAGAGAGTGGATGAAGTTGGGTGGGAAGCCATTCTTCTGCTTAAGTGTGTTGGGCTTCCTGGAGGACAGGGGAGCGGATGGGGTCAGGGGCCAGACCCTGGCCAGAGCCCACCCGGGCACCGCCATCCCCACCCGCACCCTCCTGCTCCCTCTCACTGGCTGGTGTCCCGACTGCTGCTGCAGGTGATGCTCTGGAGCCCACCTTTGACCTGCAGGGGAGGGGCTGTGAGTACTGTCCAAGTCCAGGCCGGGCTGGAGTGGGCAGGGAGGCGGCAGTGCACCTACCAGGAACTTGGAGTCATGGTGATAGGGCTGGATGACAGGGATGCCCAAGGGTGTGACCCACTCCACTGCCCAGCCCGCCTGGGAGATGAGGCGGGCACTCTCGGTCAGCCAGCGCTGCGGGACACAGGCACTCAGATAGGGCCAGTGCACCTCCTCAGGGATGTGCGCTGGCCAGGGGGGCGCGGGGACACACCTGGATGGCCCGAGTGCTTGAGAACATCTCCTGCAGGCTACTGAACACTTGCCGCACCAGGTAGTGGGAGGCGTCCCACACGAACTCCTGGGGGCAAAGCGGGCTGTGGTCACCTTGCCTCACCCCGCAGATGGGGAGACCCGGAGGGCAGAGGAAAGCAAGGCCTCTGGCTCCTGGGTCCGGGTGGGGAGGGCCCGTCCATAGGCAGCCTGCACACCTGGGGGAAGTTGTCCAGCTCCCGGAGGCGCTTCTCAATCTGCAGGCGCCCACCATAGCGGGTGACCCCGTATACCACCGTCATCACCGTCTGCTTCACTACTTTGCGGCTGATGAAGCCCTCGAGAACCTGGGCCACCCGCACACCCCGGGCAGCATCCTGCCTGCGGAACACCTCCACCTGGGCCAGCAGGGACAGAGAAGCACCACTCAGGCAGCCCACGAACTGTGGGGCCCCAACACCCCCGAGAGCCCCAGAGTCCAGCCTCCACCCCCCCAGTGGCCTGCCAGGCCCAGGTGCTCACAGGTCAAGATCCTGGGTGGGGCCGTGCCAGGGGCCTAGGCACCTACCTGTGCAGCCACCCCACTGTACACATCCTGTGGCAGGTCTGAGGGCAGCAGGTTGACAGAGGCGGCACCCACGCTGTCGCGGCCCAAGGCGGCGTAATGCTGCAGACCATTACAGGAGCCATCCTGCAGGGGGCGTCCGTGAGCTGAGACCCCAGCAACACATGCAGGTCCCCAGAGAGCACAGCTCCTGGTGTGACCTCAGTGTCCCAGCACTGAGACAGTCGTCACCCCCTTCACACTAGGGAGGAGACTGAAGCTACACACCAAGGCCAGCTGGCCCCGGGGCACCTTGCTCAAAAACCTCACTCTGCAAGGCCAGGGAGGAGCACCCCGAACTCAGCCCTGGCCACGTGCACCCCAGTGGGGCACACCATCACTCACCTGGTGCACGGGCAGGTGGGAGATGTAGGCAGCAGGGTCTGGGGCCCGCACAGCCCGCGCCACTTCCATGCAGCAGGCCAGGGTCTGCCAGGGCTCCTCAGACTCCATCCACCACTTCCTACCCTGCAGGGCACAGAGGAGAAGGGGGTCAGGCCAGACTCAGGTCAGACCCAGGTTGGGCAGGTTTGGGCTAGGGAAGGAGGACAGCGAGGGGGCTGTGGTGGTGCTGGGCAACCCCTCACCGTCATGGGCTGGTCGGCAGAGTCCAGTATGTGATCCATCATCTGGTCAGCGAAGGCCAGGCGGGCCTGTAGTGAGTCCCGCTTCCGGAGCCCCGTGAGGTTGATCAGGTGGATCTTCAGCCAGGTGAGGCCATGAGGGCCCAGCGGGCGGCCCTCAGCAAACTCCAGCAGGGCCCGCGCCAGGTCACTGCCCAGGTGGTTGAAATGGGGCGGGCAGGGGTAGGTGCGGCCCCGGAAGTCCATGTTGTGGGGCAGCCAAAAGATGCGGTGCCGCAGGTGCTGAGCCAGTGAGAGCCGGTAGAGCGCGTCCACACGCAGGCTATGCATCTCGCGGGCCACCTTCAGGCAGCCGGCCAGCTCCCGTCGAAGCTCTGCCTTGTGGGCAGGGGATGCACCAGGGGGTAGGTGGCCTTCCCGAGGCCGGGGTGCTTCTGAGGGTGGTGGCGGCACACCCAGGCGGGAGCAGCCCTTGTCCCTAAAGAGCTCTAGCACCAGGTCCAGCACACGCCCGTTGACGCGCCAGGCACAATTGCCCAGCTGGGTGAGGGTGTCCAGGGCACCGTGCAGATTGGTGGGTGGGCAGCGCTCAAGCAGGCGCTGGTGCTGTGTAGTGCCCTCCACTGCTCGCATCAGCTTGGTAGGACTCAAAAGGAAGGCGCCAGTGTGCGGCGAGGTCCAGGGCAGTGGGGGGCACAGCATGGGCACGTCCACTGTCTCGAAGGTCAGCGTGGGCTCCGCTGCGGCCACCAGAAGCTGTGTGAAGGCGGGGTGTGGCTTCAGGATGCCAATCTGGGCAAAGAAGCAGGTAGTCAGGGCTGGTCCTCAGCGTCACAAATGTCACTTTTCTGCTGTTGACCCAGACCCAACTGAGGGGCCTCTCCTGGTCAGCTGCTGCTGGCTCAGCCTGATCCCAAGGCTGATCTGCTGTCTGTGAGCAGGTCCTGCAAGCCAGATGCCCCATGGCCGTGGAGGCTCTGCACGGCACACAGTGCTACTGACCCTAACCAGGTCCCCAACCCTGCACCGCCCAGGCTGCTCCCTCTGGCTCCACCCCCTCAGGCAGAGGCAGGTGCAGGTCTGTGGGCCCAGGGGCAACACCCACCTGGCGGTAGCTGCGAAAGGAGTAGACGTGGTACAGCACAGGGATGGGCCTACAGGAGCCCTGGGGCACGGCGAGGCCGAGGGGCATGTGGACGGCCTGCACCAGCATCTCGGCCAGCTGCTTGCCCAGCTGCATAAGCACAGGCAAGGGCCAAGGTTGCTGTGGTGGGGCCTCGGGCGGCCCCAGCGACTCCCAGTACTGCCGAGGTAGGCAGGGCGAGGCCACCTGTGGGGTTGGGGAGAGCTGGGCTGTAGGGTCGGGCCTCACTGGGCCCTGGCCTGTCCAGCTGGTGGGAGGGGCTCATCTCCATTTCATGGATGGAAAAATGGATTTGGGGCAGCAGGCTCAGGGCTGGCCCGCGGGGACTCACCTGGGTGTCGCAGGCCAGCAGGTGCAGGTACTGTGCGTACCGCCGCTCCAGCGCCTGCACCTGGTTGTTGAGGCGCTTCTGCTGCACCATGTGCCTGTTGAAGGTCCGCAGGCCCAGGTCCTTGGCCACCACCACCAGCGACTCGCCCTGGGCAGGCAGTGCGTAGAGGGCCTGGGGGAGGCAGCTGTGAGCCCACGCCCTCCCCAGCGACCCCCGCCCCAGAGCAGTGCCCACCCGTAGGGGAGGTGGCTGTGAGCCCATGCTGCCCCCCAGCGACCCCACCTGGAGCAACCCCCACCTGCAGCAGCATCCGCACCAGCTCCCGCTCACTGAGCAGACACAGGAAAGGGAAGAGCGAGGGGCGGCCCTCATGCGCCTGGTGGGCCAGACTGGCCTTGGTCTCCTGCAGCACCCTGCGCAGAGCAGCCTCCCACTGTGCACGCAGGGCCTTCAAGGTCTTCCGCTGCAGGGGGACGGCACAGTCATCACCACCGCAGGGGCCAGCAGGACCCTGAGCTCGGCTGGGTGGGGACAGCCTCTCAGCCAGGAGACCTTCAATGGCTCCTCACCCTGGCTGTGCAGGCAGGGGATTTCAACAGAGGAGGCCCAGAGGGGAGCCTCCCTGGACTCTGCCAGCAGCCGAGCCCCAGGCCCAACCCACACCCCTCACCACAGGGCGGGCAGGGGACAGAGCACACAGGCCCCAGCACCCTTACCGCCTGAAGCATCTCCTTGGTCAGTGATGGGGCCTTCTCCACAGACTGGACGTAGACACTGGTGGTCAGCTCCACATGGAGCTGCTGCTGGAAGAGGTCCTTCAGGGTCTGCAGGGGTAGGTGAAGCTTCGGGTAGGACACAGGGCCATCCTGCAGAGCAGAGACAGCATGAGGGCCAGGCCCTGCCGGGCCAGCAGCCAACACCCTACCTTGCCTTTCCAGGAGTCCCTCGCCTGGCACAACCCCAGCTAGAAGGTCCTGCAAACAGCCTGTCACGGAGAGCAGGGCAGAAGCCAGGGAAGCAGCTCCCTGCAGCCCCAGCTGAACCGAGTCTACAAGCCTGGAGCTGTGTGGACGTGTGACCACCCCAAAATAGCTGCATCTAGAGCAGTGACTAAGACCCAGAGCCCCAGGAAGCCAAAGCCATCCACAGACGTGTGCAGTCACGAGGAAGGGTCCACAGCAGCCAAGAAGTGGATGAACCGACACGGTCCCTCCCGAGTCTCTTTGGCCAGGGCAGGAGAGAGGTGACACAGCTGCAGTGGATGGACCTAGGACCTGGTGCTCGGTGAGAACCAGACAAACAAGGCCACAGTGTGGGACCTAGTGACATGAGAGTCCAGGACAGCAGAGTCCAGAGACCGGATGGACTTGTGGGGACAGGTTTCCTTTAGGGGTGACAAATGTTCCGAACATTCTGTCTCTTCTAGACAGAGGCGGTGGCTGCATGAGCGAACGCAGAACACCAGCTGAATCCCCCTCAGGGTGCACGCATGGCAGCCGCGTCAGACCTCAACCCGGCACACCCGGCACACTTACATGGAGACTCCACACAGCCCTCCTCCTCTCTGGGCATGAGTGAGGCCTGACTAGGTTTTTAAATGCCCATTGAAATGGCTGGCATTTCCTGACCTATAGGGGTAGGTGCAGCTTCCAATACCCAGTGACCTCCCTGCCCCCTGCTTCTCATGGTGTGTCCTCCCCCACACCTGCCTGCTACCCTCAAGGTCAAGGTCCCCTGAGCCCTGCCAGGCCAGGTCCCTCCGAGCTCCGGTTCTTTCAACCTACGTGGAGCAGAGGGATGGAGCTAGAGTGACAGCCAGGCAGCTCCCAGAGGCAGGTGGTGGTGGGTGCCCAAACAGGGCTGCTATCAAGGGGACCCTGGGTCCACGTCCACTCACATGAGGCCTGCTGCTAGCTGTCAGGCCCCAGCCCTGGGCTCACCTTGGTGTAAACACCCTTGAGCAGCGTAGAGGTGTTGACCTGGGGTGGGGGCTGTGGCGGGGGGCTAACTGTGGGCTCAGCCTTGGCCACAGCCTTCAGGACCACGTCCCGCTCCTCCTTGGACAGAGACACCTCTGTAAAGAGCTGCTGCAGCTTCAGCCCATCCCGGGCCATCTGTTCCAGACACCTGGGGGTGAGACACAGCGGGCAGCTGACCCACACAGGGCAGCCAAGTCCCACCTCCCCGGAGCCCAGAGGGCACCTTGCAGCCACTGCCCAGTCTCCCAGGAGGCCTCTGCGTCCCACCAACACCCACCTACCTTTTGACTGTGTGGGTGTCTTGGTCCAGCCGCCCCAGGCACTGGAGGGCAGCCGCATAGGACAGGAGGTCCGGGGTGAGGCCAGCGTCTTTCACCATGAAGAACACATAAACCAGCTCCTTGAACGAGCCCTGGGCACACCAAGCGGGGGTGAGGGCCCGCGATGCCTACCTCCCCGACCCTGGGCTTCCTGAAGACCCCTCCTCTGTCGCCAATGACTAAGGAGAGGGTTGCACCACCAGACCCAGTGACCAGCTGGATGGACAGATGGGTCCAGCCCACACTGCTGTGCCTGGGCTCGAGGTGCAGGATGGCCAGAAGTCGCAGCCAGCTGGGAGGACCACAGGGGGTTCGTGTCCCCGGGGAAGCCTTGGAGTTGAAGGGTGTAAATGTACTGATTTCAGGGCTGTTGAACACTGACCCCTTCTCTGGCCAGCCTTGGTCTTTCCAAGGGACTGACGTCTGGCTCTGCTGATGCTCGCTCTCCTCCACGCCACCTACTTCTGTCCCCCTCTTTGTCACTGCCTTGGTCCTCCTGCTTTGGGTCTGGCTGCAGCTGCTGCTTCTCACTTGCTAAGGTGGAAGGCCATGCTACCCACTGACCTGTGGCCCTGCGGCTTCCCTGGGGCACTGCCTCAGCAGCCCACAGACACACAGGCACTTCTGTCCGTCCCAGGAGTGTTCCAGTTTCTCTTAACGCTCCCTGATGCTCTGCCTACCTAGGAATGCCACTCAGACCCTTCCAGAGGGGAACAAGTCCCCAGCGGCTTCCCATTTTACCAGGTGCTGCTGCTCTGACCTGCGGGTGGTCATCAGAAGGACCAAGCTGGGCTGCCCAATGTGGCAGTCCCCAGCCACACACAGTCATCTGGTCATCTGATTTAAATGTAAATGCCCAGCTCTTCAGTGATACAGGCCACGTTCTGAGGACTCAGCGACCTAGTGCATCCTGGTGACGGATGAGGGGCCCCCCGAACACCGCGGACGTCCTCAGTGGTGCTGGTCCAGATGGGTCTATTCTGCCCCTTTTTTCTTTGTTTCTTTTGAGGGGGTCTCACTGTGCTGCCCCAGCCTGTCTTAACTCCTGGCCCGGGCCACCCCGCCTTGCCCTCCCAGGCAGCAGGACCACGGCCCAAGTCCCGGCACCTGGCCTGTACCCCTTTCAATGTGAAATCACACCTCCTGAAATTTCAAGTGTCTTCTCACCCCCACCCTCAACACACACTGGGGAGTGTGCAGCCCAGAGCAGACCCCGCCTCCCAAGAGTCTGGGAGGCTCCTTCCCCACTCTACTGATGAGGCCCTGGGAGGGGAGGTGGCAGGCTGTGAGCCACCCAGGGAGCAGGCAGGGCAGCGGGACTCAATCGGATCCTGGTAACTGCGGTACCGTCCCTGGTGGCCACCCAGCAACAGCAATCACTAGGGAGCAAGGGAAACACAAAGTACCCGGCACACATCACTGCTGCCCCGGACACCCACGTTCGCCCAGAACCTGGGAAAGAGGGCTAACTGGGAACAAGACTCTTGGCAAGTAAACCACTTCAGACGAGGAGGCTGTCCTGCACAAAGGGACCTAACTGAGGGAAGGGCACACAGGATGTGACGCCACGGACTGCCAGCCACTGACAGAGGGGCAGACCCCTGGAGGCAGCACAGCCTGGTGCACCCCTGATCTCACTTCTGGGCCCCAGGACTGGGAGAGATGGATTCCTTTTGTTCTAAGCCACCAAGTTTATGAGACTTCGTTACAGGAGTCCCATGGCGCTCGCCCAAGGGCTGCTTCATGGGGCTCCTCGAGGTACCACAGAACTCGTGACTCCGAAGGGGAACAGCAGCCACAGGCTCAGCACACTGCGCAGCCAAGCGCCCACATCTAGGCACCGCCAGGGCTTCCAGATGCTACTCTGACATGTCACGATGAGGCACACACCAGAGTCCCTGGCGGCCTGCCCTGACATGCACACAGCTCTTCCTCCCTGCCCTCAGGGTCAAGACCGGCTCCACCACCACCCCCTTACCCCCTTGGACGACAGCTTCCGCAGCGGGACAAGGCTGGGACCTACCCCTGAAGAGGTCTGTGGCAACACCCCCCAGCCACAGCCACAGCCACAGCCACCACGGGGCTGAGAACTACCGAGAGAAGGACAAGATGGGGAGCAGCAAGCAGAGCCTCTCCCAGAAGGCCACCAGCCACAGCACCTACGCCGAGGAGGCCTCACCGTGCCACCCAGCCTCACACCCACAAGAGCGGGCACCAGACGCCACCCAGAGACTGGCTCTGTGGCCCACCGCCAGGCCCAGGCAGACCCGCCAGAGCTCAGTGGGCACAGAAGCCTCCCTCTGGGTGCTCAGTCACTTTCAGGGCCTCGGTGGAGACAGAGCTCTGTCTGAAAGGCCCAAGTCAGTGTACAAGGCAAGCACTTGAACTTGAGCTAAAAGCCAAAGACTGGAATCCAAAGGAGGTCATGTCCCCACTTGGGACCTGAGTTTCCATCCTGACTCACTAGTGAGGTCCCCTGGGAAGCCCTTGTCCCCCTGTGCAGGGACCCCCTCACCTTGCGTGCCCAGCCAAGCATGACGGTGTTGTACATGGAGAGTGTGAGCAGCTTCTGCATCCGGGGCCTGCTGTGGTGACTGACCAACACGTGGTGGGCGAGGGGCAGGTGGCCACTGACCAGACAGCACTCCAAGAACGCCAGGAGCTTCTGTTGCTGGCTGGAGAGCTGTGCCTCTCCCTCCTTGTCCCACGGGGCCTGCTTCTTGTGGAGGAGTTTCTGAGGGGCTTCCTGCAGCACCTGGGCCAGCTGTTCCTCCCAGGGGCTCTCCTGTGCCTTGTGCTGCAGGAAGCTGGACAGCTGCCCACTCATGAGCCGGGGCTCCACACGCAGTGGACGGGGTTGCAGCTTGTTGACCAGCTGCTGGGCATGCGCCTGCAGTTTCACCTGTAGCCGCTGCTTGCGCTTCTGCATGGTCCTCTGCTCCTTATTCAGCTTTTCGGCCCAGCGGCCGCAGGGCTGCACCTGCGCCTTCCTGGGTGGCTGGCATTCACCTTTTGAGAGTTGAGCCACCTCCACTCTCTTCACCGATACCTCTGACACGCTCTCTGCCTGCAGCTGCCTCACCCGAGCCTCCAACACTGTGGGGCAGAGGACCCCCATTTAGTGCCCAGCTCACCATATCCTTACAGGGCTGCAACGGGCAGGGCACCCGAGGCCTCCATTCTGGGGGTACGCTCGACTGTCCAGCTTCCCTGGCTGCCACCCACATCACCTCTCCCCGGAACACAGTGGCCTTGACCCCGAACTGCCCATCCCATCATGCCCACTGCCTGGCCACCACAGCCTTCTGTGCTTCCTGCCTCGTGCACTCAGTTCCCCACGTCTGTGCTGGCCCTAACCAGGCAGTGGCTCTGAACATGGATAGCCAACACTGAGCCACTGCTCCCAGGGAGGACACAGGCCAAGTTCCTCTGGCCACGTTTCTATTACCTGACCACCCCTAACTCTGCTCTACAGATTTGTGTAGAGACCTCACTTCTCTAACTCACGGACTGCCCATCGCAGCTGTGCCCAGGACCACTCTAAACAGCAAGACCACAGCAAGACCACCACCAAAAAGAGCACACACCACAGGGCACCAAACAGACCACAAAAAGGCCTCGTTTTCAGTGTGGCCATCACGTCCTCCACCTCAGCTGGGGGTGGGCACACTACATGACCTGCCTCTTGTGACCCTGGACTGGTTTGGGGCTACCAATGAGTTTATAAGTGGGTGGATCCATTTGTAAATATCAAGGACCAACCAGGTCTGTCCCCTGCCTCAGGTGCCTCAGCAGAGAATCAGATCAGAGTCCCTGCACGCAGATACACAGCTGCGGCAGCACATGGCAAGGGCCTGGTGCAGATGTGTTGAAGTAAAATGAAAAACCAGCACGATTTCAGCGTTTGGAGTGCTCTCAAACTCAGGAGACACTGTGGAGGGTGCATGGCTGGGACACGCTGAGGGAGGGAGATGGCGGGATGTGGGTGCACATGCCTCCTAAAGCAGCAGCTGGGCTGAGAATGGGAGGTAAGAGGCACTGGAATAGGAAAACAGCAGATGAAAAAGCCCTGAGGCAGGAGTATGGCCTCAGCAGCAGGTGGGTCCATCGCCCCTAGTGTGGGGTTGACCCCCGGTGAAGGGTATATGATGTGCTTTAAATGTCTAGAACCTTCTTCTGGTTAGATGATGGGTCTGACCTTAGTTTAAAATAACTAGGCAGGTAGCTGGACATGGTAATAATGCACACCTGCAATCCGAGGGGCTTGGGAGGCTGAGACAGAAGGATCACAAGTTCAAAGCCAGCCTCAGCAACTGAGATCATGTCTCAAAATGAAAAATAAAATGGGCTAGGGATGTGGTTAAGCACCCCTGGGTTCAACCCTCAGATCCAAAAAATGAAAATAAAATAAAGTGACTAGACAGCTAAGAGAGGAAGGGTTGCTGTTCCACATGGAGGGTCACAGTACCTGTCCTTACGTTTGCAAGCTAGACTATTCTGCCATGACAAAGTTCTTTTCACAGGCTCCCTTCCCCTCCTGCTGCCTGCAGGACGTGGATGGAAGGTGGACCAGAAGAGAACAGAAGGGCAGTGGCCTGGGCACCCTGCCAGATGCATCCCATCACCCAACCCCAAAAAGCCAACATGGCAGCCCAGGGTTCCTGTCCCAGCTGGCACTAAGCCATGTGTGGCGCTAGGCACGGCCCCAGGGTGATTTGTGGCTTGAACTGTCCCCCTGGAAGTGGGAGCCCCTGGTGAGATTCTGGGGTGCTCCCAGAGCTGGCTCAGCACAGACTGAGGCCTGGCAGGCCATGTGGGGGGCTCTGCTAAACCAGCACCACCCATAATGTGGGCACTGACTCTGCTGCCCCTGGGGACCAGTTACCCCAGCATACAGCATGAGCCTTGGGGGCTGCTCTGCATACTGTGGAGCCTGTTTCCTCTTTTGGGGGGGTCACTGGGAGCCAGGGGAGACCCCAGGAGAGTGGCCAACAGGGGGTTCTGTGAGGAAGGGATTTCAGCCCCCATGCCAGGGTCCCAGCTCACCCTCCAACAGTTCTACATGGCCCCAGTCTTTCCTGCAATCCTGCTCACAGGGGCTGGCTGATGAGCTCCTTCTGGGGCCCCAGAAGCCATCGAGGGTCCCTGGGGAGAGAGGAGAGAGGTTGAAGGGTCCCAGGAATCTCAATGGACAGAAACCACAGAATCAAAGGGTAAAAGGGTGCCAAGCGCAGTTGTAAACCAAGCAGCTTGGAAGGTTGAGGCACGAGGATCCTGAGCTCAAAGCCAGCCTCGGCAACTTAGCAAGGCCCTAAGCAATTTAACAAGACCCTGTCTTCAAATATTTAAAAAAGGACAGGGGGAAACTGGGCGCGGTGCACGCCTGTCATCCCAGCAGCTGGGGAGGCTGAGGCAGGAGGATCGCGGAGTTCAAAGCCAGCCTCAGCAATGGCGAGGTGCTAAGCAACTCAGTGACCCTGTCTCTAAATAAAGTACAAAATAGGGCTGGGGTGTGGTCGGGCGGTGGAGTGCCCGAGGAGTTCGGCACCGACCGACCGACTGTTTGTAAACTCGGTGCGGACAGTCCCCACAAGCCTCGGCCTGGAAGGACGCCAGGCCAAAGGTGGGAGGGAACCCCACACAAAGCTGGGGCGCGGATCCCGAATTCGGAGTTCTCAACTAAAGGACCGAGAGTTCCCGGATCAGAAGCCCAGCCCTAACCGGGGTCAAAGGTCGAAGTGCCGGTGGCCTCCGCTCGGGAGGCGAGACCGAGGGAAAGGGTCGAGTCCGCGGCTTCCACGGGCCTCCGCGGGGGAAAGGTGAAGGTGGTGGGTCAGCGGCCCGCGGCCAGTCAAAGGTCACCGCCGCGCAGCAGAAGCCGGCCATCGCAGCGGGCTTCCAGGCCTCCCCGGCCTTACCTTCCTCCGCCGATGCTCGGGGGCGGCTCGACGACCGCCGCAGCGCCCTGCCAACCCCAACCGCGCCGCGGCCCCAACTCAACGCCGACATGCCGCCCTCCGCCACCACGCGCCGCCCGCCGCCCGCCGGAAGTTGTAGTCCCGAGACGACGGCGGCTGAGAAGGGTCTCCAGTCGGAAATGCGCATCCGGAACCACAGGTCCCAGGGTGCAGCGGAGTCGGAGAGAAGAGGGCATGCGCCCGAGTAGCCTCCTGATTGGATCTCCTTGCTCCAGAGAAGCCCTCTGATTGGATCTCCTGCTGCGCTCCGGGAGGGGCCAGCAGTCCTGGCCGTGGCCCCGCGTGTCTTAGGCGGTCTTTGAGGGAAAGGATCCGGGAGTTTTTTTTATATTAGTTTATTTATTTTTGGGGGGAGGGCGGTACCGGGGGTTGAACTCAGGGGCATTCCACCAGTAAGTCACGTCCCCAGCCCTGTTTTGTATTTTATTTAGAGCTAGGGTGTCACCGAGTTGCTTAGCACCTTGCCAATTGCTGAGGCTGGCTTTGAACTGGTGATCTTCCTGCCTCAGCCTCCCAGCCGCTGGGATTAAGGGCGTGCACCACCGCGCCCGGATATTCATTTTTTTTTCAGTACTGCATATTGAACCCAGTAGTTCTCCATCACTGAGTACATCCCCATCCCCACCCCTTTCCATTTCTTATTTTAAGACAGGTCTCTCTCTCTCTCTCTCTCTCTCTCTCTCTCTCTCTCTCTCTCTCTCTCATGTTTATTTAGTTGTAGATGAGCACTGCTGAGGGCCATTACCAAGTAGGTATGACACATCGTATCCTTGCCAGTGTACCCCATGTTAAATGGACTTGCCTTGGAAATTTGCTGTGACCTTGCTTGTGTGTTTGAGAAAGGTGACCCTGCTCAATCACCAGGGTGGATCCAGGATTAGGGTGTATTCCTGCAGGAAGTATCTCCGTCCTTGGGTTTAGGGCGTGACAATAGGAGTTTTAGGGAAGTTGAGGTTGAAGATTATTGATGCTGGGATTAGGGTGTTCCTGCTGCTTGTTCCCGTTGAGTTCTCGTGAGATTAAAATGGGATTTGGAAAAAGCCTCGTGGAGTAGGATTTGGGATCGGACGTTTTTTGGAATTGCCCCTGAACGCGTGTGGAGGCTGGTGTGAGATCGGGAATAAAGAATTGCTGTTTGAACCTACAAAGCTGTGTGGTGGCTCGTGATTCTGTGCCAAGCCGAGACATTGGCACTTGGTATTTGGCAGAGCACACAGTGTCTTTTTATTTATTTTTGTGTGTGCTGAGGATTGAACCTAGTGCCTCACACATAGGAGGCAAGCACGTTACCACTGAGCTACAGCCTCAGCCCCCAGACAGGTCTCTAGAATTGCCCAGACTGCCCACGGATTTGTGATCCTCCAGAGTCCGTGGAACCACAAGCTTGCGTACCGCACCCTGGCTTTTTTTTTCTTTTTTGCAAGTTTAATAAATAATGAGGACAGTGTTCTACAATTTATAGATGCCTGTCCATCTGCATTTATCCGGTGAGGACTTTGGGGCGCCATTATTAGTATCCCCAGTTTATTTTTGTGGAAGCTGAGGTTCTCGGAGGCTGATCAGGTGGCTCTAGGATGCATAGCATGAACATTAGGGAGACTGAAAAGAAAGTCCAGATCTATCAGACTCCCAGTTGAAAAGCTGAGGGGCAGCTTGGGCATCGTGTTTCCTGGATATTTCCTTTATTTAATTTTTAGTTGTAGTTGAACACAGTACTTTTATTTTATTTATTTATTTTCATGTGCTGAGGATTGAACCCAGGGCCTCGTGCGTGCTAGACAGGCGCTCTACCCCTGAGCCACAACCCCAGCCCTCCTGGATATTTTCAAACTCATCCATTCCCTCCAGCCTCAGTTGACCCACTAGTCCCCAAGCCCCCAAAGACAGGAGCAGACTGGGTGTGGTGGCACATAGTTAGGAGGCTGAGGCAGGAGGATTGCGCTGGAAATACCAAGCCCAGAAGTAGGTGGCCAAGGCAAACTTCACTTTTGCCAGAAGTGCACCTGGATGGGTAGGCTGCCTGCTGTGTCCCTAACTGAGCAGTCCCCCTGGTCCTGATAGGAGGAACTGGGGTTTACAATCTACACAATGGCCTAATTTGAAAATTGGGGAGTACAAATAGAAGGGCTGTAGTTAAAATAACTACAAGTGGATCTTACATCCCAATTAAGGCTAAATACCATATTATGAAAATGGACCACAAAACTTCCTCACTATTTCTCACAATTGCAAGTTCAAGGCCAGTCTGAGCAACTTAGGGAGGCTCTAAACAGCTTAGATCCTTTCTCAAAATAAAAATAACACAGACTGGGAATGTACTCAGTGGTGAGGCACCCCTGGGCTGCATGCCAGGTCCAGGAAAGAGTGGAGCAGGAAGGATGGATTAAAGGAGATGCCTTGTGGAGCCTGGGTTCAGCCCCAGCCTCTCCAGGTGATCCTCTCAGGCTAGGAAGGGCCAAAGCTTTTGTCCAGTTGGGGAAACTGAGGCCCAGAGAGTGGAGCCAGCAACAGGGTCCCGCTAGCTGTGAAGACTAGGGAAGCCAGGTTCCAGGCTGCTGTCCACTGGGCCCTGAGACAGGAGCCTGCTGAGGTGGGAGGAGCAGAGCAGAGTGACATTAAAGGCAGCCCTGGAGGAGGCTCAATCTGTGTGGCCAGTAAGACACCAAAAAGAACAAAGAAAAAGGTGAGACTCCAGGGCTGAAGGAGGTGACAACACTGAGACACTAGCAAGGCCAGCCTCCAGAGGCCCCTCCTGCTGCCTGGAGCTTGGCTTCCCCATAGCTGGGGCAAGGCTGTCCCTGGCTGGAAGGGCGGGCCCCGTGAGGATGGCAGCCTCTGGAGGCCACATTCCAGCCACCCTGCCCACGCAGGCCTGGCCACAATGACACCACGGGTGGGGAATGTTTTCTGCAGACAGCAGCATCCTCCCTGACCCATCCCGGCTCACCAGGGGGCCCAGGGCTGTGACCTCAGACCCTGCCTACTCCTGGGGTCACCTTCCTAATGCCCCAGGGTGGCCGAGTCAGCAGGACCTGCTCCCCTAGACCAGGGACACCTTGCATCCTACAGTCTGGCAGAGCCAGGGACCTGGGTGGAAGACAAGATTTCCAAGTTCTTTTTTTATTTTATTTTATTTTTATTTTTCAATGTAGTCGGACACAACACCTTTATTTTATTTATTTTATCTTTATATTGGCGCTGAGGATGGAACCCAGGGCCTTGCACGTGCTAGGTGAGTGCTCTACGGCGGAGCCCCCACCCAGCCCCAAGGTTTCCAAGTTCTTTCTCCCTTCCTGCTGCCTCAGAGTCCTCTTTGATTGGATGGGACACCAGACTCTCAAGGCAGCATGACCCTGGGAGCAGGCTCCTGGGTCCCAGCAGTCCCTGCACAGAGCTCCTGGTAACATGCTCAGGAAACTCCCTCAGGGCCCACCTGTGTGTGACACGGCTCCCACTGGGCTCCTCTGGCCTGCAAGGCCCGCGTTGTTCCTCTCAGGGTGTTTCTTTATGATTGATTGTGAGGGTGTCTGTAGAGGGCAATGGATTTCCACTTCTTGATGGTATCAAGCTTCCTTGTAAAAACTTAAGCAAGAAAAATGCTAATGACACAAAGACTAGTGGAGACAGATGCAGTGACACAGGGAACACAGCATGGGGCCAAGTGTGGGGTGTTCTGTGACACATCAGAGGTGTCCACGTGGGGAAGACAGACCCCGCATCGCCCGCCAGGTCACGTGTGTCTGTGAGGCATGCACACCTGAGGCTCAGTGTACACGTCCAGCCCACAGGTCAATCTGTTTTCTCAAAAGGAAAACCAGGTGTTCCGGAGGACAGTAACAGGACAGGATACTGTTAGGGTCAGCCCCAAAGCCCTCTGGTGCAGTATCTTGTCATTCTCATTCCTCAAACCACCTGCTGTCCTACCTGTCCTGGAAGGCCACATTGGTGGGCTCCTGCACATCTGGCTGCTTTAACTCAGCATTGTTTGAGATTGACACCTGCTGTGTACTTTTGTGTGTGTGTGTGTGGCTGTGTAGTGTTCCACAGTGTGAATTTATGAGGATGTCTTTCACATTCTCCTGCTGATAGAGAGCAAAAGGAATATATAGAACAGAGGAATTCAGAAGTACAGTTTGCACATATTAATTGTACTAATCTCACAACTTTTCTGTAAGCTCAAAGTCTTTCAAAAATTCACAATGGAGCTGGGCACACTTACAATCCCAGCAGCCCAGGAGGCTGAGGCAGGAGTATCTTGGGTTCAAAGACAGCCTCAGCAATGGCAAGGCACTGAGCAATTCAGTGAGATCCTGTCTCTAAATAAAATACAAAACAGGGCTGTGGATGTGGCTCAGTGGTTGAGTGTCCCTGAGTTCAATACCCAGTATTCCTCTTGGAAAGAAAGAAAGAGAGAGAGAGAGAAAGGAAGGGGCTGGGGATGTGGCTCAAGCGGTAGCGCGCTCGCCTGGCATGCGTGTGGCCCGGGTTCGATTCTCAGCACCACATACAAAGAAAGATGATGTGTCTGCCGATAAATAATAAATATTAAAATTCTCTCTCTCTCTCACTCTCTCTTTAAAAAAAAAAAAGGAAGGAACGAACTAACTAACTAACTAACATACAATGGAGCTGGGAGCAGTGGCATGCAGTGGCTTAGGAGGCTGAGGCAAGACCCTGTCTCTGATTAAAGTATAAAAAAGAACTGCGATGTGGGTCAGTGGTTAAGTGCTTCTGGGTTCAATCCCTGGTACCAAAACAAAACAAAGCCACACAGTATGTAACTCCATTAACAGAAAATGTCCAGGACAGGAGAGTCCAGAGACAGGAGGGGGACTCCAGGTGGATGGGCATTGGATTCCTCTGTGGGGTGGTGGAATGTTCTTGAATTAGTGGGTCTGGTTGCACAACTGCGAGTGCGCTACTAATGCTGAACTGTGCACTTCACGTGGGCGATTTGTATGGCAGGCAGAATACATTCAGTCAAGCTGCTATTAAACCACGTAAGTCAGACTCCTGGGTGAAGTGGCCTCCCAGGTGAGCGCTGGTCCTCCGGAGGGGAGGGGCCCGGAGGACATCCTGGTGGGGGCAGGGCCCTGGGGAGGAAAGGGAAGCTTCTTTATTCAGCATGGAGTGCTGCATCCTCTGCCACCATTGGAATCACCTGCTGGTTCTTTCAGATGTCCCTTGCTGGCCATTTTTCAGGGGAGCCAGGTGGGGTGAGGTGACAACCCCAGGTCATGCAGGTCTGGTGTCAGGATTTGAATGTGGGGAGCAGGGCCAGGCTGCATCTAGCGTGGAGGCACCTGGCCCTACCCACCCTGGGGCTGGAGACCCGGCTGGCCCCACCCACTGCGGACCCGCCCAGGGCCGGAAGAGTCGGGGGAACCCCTGAGCCGCCAGACCGGTCTCCCGTCCAGAGGGCTCCCCAGAGGGCGGCTGCTCACAGGTCTCCACCTTAGAGCTATTTTAAGGTGCCGCCTGGGGTCAGGAGGAAAGCCAGGGGTGTTGGGAGCAGTGGGCAGAACTGGGATCTGGGCATGTGCTCCCGAGGGCTGCGGGGAGGTCGCTGCGCTGGGGGCCTGTCCGGGGCACCTCTTGGCTCTGAGCCTGTGGAGCCACTGTGCGCACCTCGGAGCCCCGGGTGCGGGCGGGCTGATGAGGGTGGGTGCTGGCTGGCGAGCTGGGGTGGCCTGCGTGGGGCTCGGGTGTGGCCATAAGCGGGAGCCCGCGTGGGTGAGCAGCCGCCCATTCCTGCCACCTCAGACGTGCCACAACCTCTGGGGGGTCATCCGGCCCTCTCGGCTGACCACGGACTGGCCCGCTGGTCCCAACTCCTGGGGCTGCTGCCCACCTGCAGCCCTCCCTCCCTATCCCACAGAGAAGCCCCTGCTGCCCCTTTCAGGAAGCTGGAGAGAAGAGTCCACCTGGGGGTGCCCCTCTGACTCGGTCTCTGCCCGCGCACCTCCCGGTCTCTGCCTGTCCCTGTCGCTGTTTCTTAGTCTCTCCTGGTCTGTCTCTCTCAGTAACTGTCTCTCAGCCTCTGTCTCTCCCTGAGCTCTGTCTCTGGTCGCTCGGGTCTCTGTACCGGCCTCGCACCCTGGAGATCAACGCAGGCACCTGAGGCCGCGAGTCGTGGGCGGGGCCTGCCCTCTCACAGGCGCCCATTGGCTGACTGCCGGGCTGTGCCCGCCCAGAGGCAGACATGGGCCCCACCTCTCGACTGCCATTGGCCAACGCGAGTCCCGCCCCCGTCCCCCTGCGAAGCCAGGTCGAGCCGCGGACTCCGGAGACTAGAGCCGGCGGTGAGCGGAGTGGGCCATGCGCCGCCGCCTCTGGCTTGGCCTGGCCTGGCTGCTGCTGGCGCGTGCGCCCAGTGCTGCGGGGACTCCGAGCGCGCCCAGGAGGCCGCGCAGCTACCCGCACCTGGAAGGCGACGTGCGCTGGAGGCGCCTATTCTCCTCCACCCAATTCTTCTTGCGCGTGGACCCCGGCGGCCGGGTGCTGGGCACCCGCTGGCGCCACGGCCAGGACAGTAAGTGCGCTGGGGCAGCAGGCCGGAGAGGGCGGCGGGGGCACAGTATTGACAAAGGGTGCGCTGACCAAGTCATTCCCTAGCTCGGGCCTGTTTCCTCTGCCCTAAGGTGGGTGCAACCCACTGGGTAAGAGGGAGGGTGGGGCACTCAAGGCTCCTGGCTTCCTGCAGACAAGGGTCTGAACGGTATAGTTCTGAGAGGGGGGTCGCCAGAGTACAGGAGGGAAATGGGCAGCAGGGAGGGTTGCAGTGGTCCAGCTGGGTCAGGGGGTGGACACTCAACTCTGGGCTCCTGACACTGAAGTCAGTACCTATGTTGATGTGACTCCTGTGACAGGTGAAAGAACCCAGGCTACAGAGGGTCCCACCAAGCAGGGGAGGTGGAGCTGAGGCTCACAGTGACAGGAAGCCCCACTGCCTCTGCTTTTGGGCTGTGGCCTCTGGGCCCTGCTCAGCAAGTGTGAAATATGTACAGCAGGAGGAGAGGCCGGGCACAGAAGAGACTGGGCACCGGGAGACCAGGGGTCACTTCACACAGCCGCCCGGTCTGGGCAGGGGGCAAGCTGGTCACTGGCACCTGAATCACCACATCAGGATACATAATCACCCCTGCCGTTCACGGAGGCTTTCATCTGGGGCTCCAAGGCCCTGAGGCAGCACGCGGGGAGGGCAATGACAGGGGACTGGCCAGGCAGGTCCATCCATGGTAGCATGGCCAGGCGGGGTGGCCTCAGGCTGGCGGAGAGAGCTGGCTCTGCCAGGCGACCTGGAGTGGGCACTGCTTCCCTTGAGCGTCTGCCCCATCTGGACAGGGGTGGGGTGATGGAGGACAGGTGGCTCTGTGAACGGGCTCTTCTTCCTGAATTGGAGGTTACTGATGGCACCGCAGTGCACTGTGGCATGAGGGTCCCTGCCCTCACAGCGGGCCATGCGGGTCAGGAGGGGGTCTGGCGGCCTCTCTGGGAAGGTGGTGAGCCTTGGATGGTGACCAGGAGCTGACCATGCACATGGGCTGTGCACCTGGCCCTGGAGGGCGAGTGGCGTGGCAGTGGAGGTGGTACTGCCACCTCACAGGCTTTGGCCTCCATGTCCAGAACAACAGCTGGAGGGCAGCGCCTGGAGTCGGCCCTTGGCACCATGCCCAGGCACAGTGGGAGGGTCCTCGCTGTGCCTCTACTGGACGGGGCTGCACTCATGGTGCAGGCCCTGTCCAGTGACCCACTGACAGGCTGCTGTGGTGGCCCCTCTGGGGAGTCAGTGCAGGCAGCACCTCTGTCCAGGGCTGCCAGGGCAGCAGCGGGCTCCCTGGAACAGGGCAGGAAGTGCGCCTGCGGAGAGGGAGCCAGGCCTCTGTGGCTCTACGGGGCCTAGCTGCCCTTCTGGCCCTCAGCAGTTGGCCAAGGGCTGCCCGATCGCGAGCTGCTGCAAGCACATACAGACCCAAGGAGTCCTGGGTGGCTCAAGCCGAGCCTGGTTCCCAGCCTTGTGCCTGAGCTGAAGGACATGGACAGGGATGCCCGGCTCCTGAGCAGCCTGCCCGGGCAGGTGCACAGTAGGGGTGCAGATGAGTGGAGGATGAGGCAGGCCTACGTGGAGAGATGGTTAGTGGGAGTGGAAGCTGGTGGTGGCCCTGACCAGCCCCTCTGCGCAGGTGTTGTGGAGATCCGCTCTGTCCACGTGGGCACCGTGGCCATCAAGGCTGTGCATTCAGGCTTCTACGTGGCCATGAGCCGTCAGGGCCACCTCTATGGGTCGGTGAGTACCGGGTGGTGGTGGGCAGGGGTGGGCAGAGGGCAGCGTCAGCTGGCCTCACGCACCGCCCTCAGCGGGTCTGCCGTGTCGACTGCAGGTTCCTGGAGCGCATCGAGGAGAACGGCTACAACACCTACGCCTCACTCCGCTGGCGCCACCGGGGCCGGCCCATGTTCCTGGCACTGGACGGACGGGGGGCTCCCCGGCAAGGCATGCGCACACGGCGGCATCACCTGTCCACCCACTTCCTGCCCGTCCTGGTCTCCTGAAGCCCTTTGAGGTCTCAAGGGCCTGCTGACAGACCTGGAGGCTGGGGCAGGAAGGAGGGCCCCAGGACACCTGAGACAGGTGGCAGGGGCCAGGCTGCAGGGCGTTCGGCTCGCTCATCCTGAGCCTTAACTGGGTGCCTACTGGGGGGCCTCACTGGGTCCCCCAGGCTGGGGGAGGCAGATGGCAAGCTGGGTCCACGGCCCAGCACGAGGAGGAGCACGTCCAGGATGAAGGCACGCCCAGGCCAGGCTGAGGAGGAGTGCCCGGATGGGAGCTGGCAAGGGCAAAGGCTGAGGGGTGCACGGGGCGGCTGTGGGCAGCAAGGAGGGGCAGGCCTGCAGGGCCCAGTGCAGTGTGCGTGGGATGGTCGCCCCGCCACCAGGCGGCCGTGCTGCCAGAACAGCAGCCCAGACATCCAGGCCTCACCCCCAGGGCCTGTGGACATGGCACTTCCCAGGGCAAGGGGCTCTGGGGGGGATCAGGGGAGGAGACCCCTGAGTGGGGCCACCCAGGGGTCCTCCTGAGAAGAGGCAGGAGGGCCAAAGTCAGAGGCCCTGGAAGAGGCTGCGCGCTGGCTCTGGGCTGGAGGAGGGGGAGGGGGACTGTCCCTGGGCCTCAGGAGGATCTAGTCCTGCCACGCCTGGGTTTAGCCGGGGCAGCCCACATTGGCTGCCACCCAGAACTGTTTGACAATAAACGTCTCAGCCCATCAGATGCTGTCGTGTGTCACAGCAGCAGGACACACACAGATGCCATCATCCCAGCCTCCTGCCTCTTGGGATGGGTAGGGGCTGCCAAGGGGCTTTGGATCTTCGCCCTCCACTGATGGGCCCTGGGGACGGCACACCCTGCAGCCAGTCCTCACTGTGTTCCTCCTGGCTGGGCATGGGACCGGAACTGCCTACACAGGTGGCAGCTTCGGCCACCAGAGGCGACAGCATTCAGGAGCTAAGCCTCGGGTCCCCACAGGCTGCGCAACTCAAAGCTCCCAGGAGCGAGCCTAGCTGTGGAGCTGCCCCCCACCAGGGCAGATGGTGGCCTGGGTCTGCACTGGCTGCCAGCACAGGGTGCTCCAGGACCAGAGCTCCGTCTCATCCACAAGGCCCCATGTGCCTCCAGGTAGGGGTTGACTGTGGGCTGCTTCTGCCAGCCTCCCTCCTCCGCGCTGCCACGGCATCCACCAGGTCGGGCCACCGTGGTGTCCTTCCAGTCACAGAAGCCCAGAAAGCACCCAGCAGGCATGGGGCAGGCGAAGCCCTCGACTGTCCACGCTCCCGGGTACTGGGGCCTTGGGGTCATGGGACTCCAGGGCACTCCACCACCTGGGCAGCAGAGGCTGCTCTACAGGCCACACTGGCTGCCCAGTGCCATGGATGGTCCTGAGGACGCACACCTGAGGGCTGGGAACAGAGGCCCTGCCTGACTTCCTGGAGCACTGGTTCCAGTTACACAGTTCTGCCACCAAATGCCACTTGGCCCTTCTGGACCACTCCACTCGATGTCCAAGGCCTGCTCTGTGGTCAGGAGGCGTGCAGCCCCTGGGCTCCCGGGGGAGGCACCCTTGCCCTGCCAGCCGCTCAGGCCCTCTGGACACACAGGCGCGAAGGAAAACGCCGAGCCACCGGCTCCTCTTTCAAGTAGGTGTATTTTAAATAGCTTTCAAGATACACATATTTTTTCCCTTTAAAAAACGTCTGTTAGAGCAGTTTTGTTCCTGGTTCTGCTGGTCACCCTTGTGGTCCCGAGGCCGGCGCTCGCTGTGCGGTCCGAGGCCCCGTGGCCCGTCCAGGTGGCACACGCGGCCCTGGCGGAGCAGCTGCACAGATCATGCGTGGCCGCGCGAGAGCTAAAACGTCCATTTATTTCAAAGCAGTAATAATTTAAAATCATAAAAACCTTTCCACCGTTGAACGTTTGGAGGGTGAGGTTAGAGATGGGACAGAAGGCTGGTGCCCTGCAGGGGACATGTGGCCCACACCCCTCCGTGCAGGGAGCAGCTGGGCACGGATGTCCCTCCAGGGCTGCGTGGCCGGGGCTGGCTGGGCTCTGGTCCCCTGGAGAGCCGGGTCCCCGAGCCTGGCGCGCAGCCTGGGGCCTGCCGGAGCTGCGCAGCGGCCTGGGAGCTGGAGCTGGCGCCAGCTCAGGAGTTGCTCGTGGCGTTCTCGTTGCTGGGCGAGGAGGAGGACGAGGACGAGGAGGAGGAGGAGAAGCTCACCCCAGTCAGGCCCGGGGGGTTGGTGGCCGTGTTCTGTCCGGTGAGGCTCTTGCGGCAGACAGGGCAGCTGTCGTGCTTTGTGGGGACAGAGGTGAGGCGGGGAGTTAGAGGCTGGCGCCCCCAGGGCGGGCGCGGGCAGCGGGTGGGCTCACCTGCTCCAGCCAGGGCACGATGCAGCCGTTGTGGAACAGGTGGTTGCAGGGCAGCTGCCGCACACTCTCACCCAGCGCGTAGTCGTCCTTGCACACGGGGCACTCAAGCCCAGAGCCTGTGGGACAGGCAGGGCCAGGTGGGTCCAGGCCCCCATGGGCCCCGCCCCAGCAGGAGCACCTAGGCCCTGGGCACCAAGGCCAAGAAGAGCATACCTACGTGCTCCTCGGTGACGGGGACGGTGGGCAGGGCCTGGATCTTCTCCTTGTCTGCGGGAGGGGGGCCCGTGTTTTCAAACTGGTTGAGGAGCTGAAAGACAAGAAGTGAGTGCCAGGAGCTCCAAGGCCAGGCACCCCAGGGAGCAGGCACCCCCGCCCATGGGGCAAGGCTGGAGGACCTACAAGAGCATCAGGGTGTGGTCCCGGGCTGGCTGGGCCCCGGGTTCTGCCAGGGAGGTGGCTGTGCCCACTGCTGCCTCGACTACCTACTGGCTGCTCAGGGTCCCAGTCCACTCATAGTATGGGCAGTACCCAGGCAAGAAAGAAAGAGAGCGGGGCCCCCAGGGGAGATCTAGCACCTTGGTCCATGGGATGTCAGGCTGTAACAGGCAAGAGGTGAGATACAGGGACCTCCAGGGTGGTCTCTGCAAGAGGAGACCATGCCCTGCCTTCTCTGGATGAACCCTCAAATGCTGGGTGCAGTCACCCTGTACCTGCGTGATGATGGCATCCAGGCCGTTGGCCCCCCAGGCGTAGTCCATTGGGTTGGAGTGCAGGACGCCCCTGGGGGCGAGAGGCCAGGTCAGGAGGCCAGGGGTGGGCGGGTGTGCCCCCCACCCCCTGCTACTCACCAGGGGCCCAGGCCCAAGTTGGGGATGGTGGCCGGAGTGATGATGCCGTTGACCAACTGCTGGATGATCCTGGAAGAGAGGAGGCAGGTCACACACCCATGGGAGTCGGGCCTGTGCCAGCACCCAGAGATGACCCATCAGGCCTCAGGGGGAGAAAAAACACGAAAAGAACCCAGCACAGCCTCCTGCTGAGGTCCGGGGAGCGAGCCGTTCCATCCGCATTGCACGGTGGCCTGGGCAGCCCAGACGTGCTGTCACACAACTCCTCAAGCCGGGGCCAGCTGCAGCCCCAACCTGGCACGGTCCTGCCTCCAAAGTGCAGTGTGGGGCTCAACTCCCCTGGGGTGAGGAGAGCCAGACTTCTGGGAGGAGGGGCTGTCAGAAGGGCCAGGCCAGCCCTGCTCCTGCAACCGTGGACCCCCCGGACTGCAAGGCCAGGCCTTCTTTCACAGGAGCCTGGCAAGAAGCCCAGGCTTCAGCAGAACACATGCCTACGTCCAAGGGCCTGAACAACCCGTCTCGCTGAGCGGGGCCCTCTCTGGCCACCCCCAGGCCCCCTCACCCTTCCAGCGTGGGGACGCCTTCGTGCCGGCCGGTGGCCCGCCTGGCGGTGAGGCGGGCTCGGGGCTGCCGGGCGCCATACCGGTGCCGGGACTGGTGTTCTCTCTCCCTCCGGCTCTCAGGGTCCCTGCTGTCATCGGCCTGTGCCCCAGGAGGGAACGTGGGGATCTCAAAGCTGTCGTCAAAGATGCCGAAAGCAAACTGTCCGTAGCCCTGGGGCAGCGTGAACAGGTGCTGGTCCACGTTCTGGAGAGGGGAGCAGGACCTGAGCCTGCGTGGTCTGCTCAGGGCCCCACACACAGAGGCAAGGAGCCCTGGGACAGACAGGCAGATGAAAGGCAGGTACGACAGTGGGGCTGTCAAATCCACCTGGGTGGCCCAAGGACCCTGCCCACAGCCTCCAGGCCATCACCTTTCCATGTCCTCAAGGAGAGGCGGAGGACAGGCCCGTGCCCCTGCACCCGCTCACTGCCCACACCTAGCCCTTGTGGGGCCTGTCTCCGGGGGGCACGCACCTCCTGCAGGTGGGCCCATCCCAGGCATAGGGGCTCCATGAGCCAGGGAGGGTCCAGCCTGCTTAGAACTCACCCCAGCAGGCGGGACACAGGCAGACAGTGACGTGTGGACACCAGACTAAGCAGATCACGGATGCGAGAGGCAGGGGACCAGGAGCCAAGCTGGGTGGGCCAGTGGCAGAATGACAATAGCTGAAGCCCCAGGGACCTGGAATTCCCACTCACCTCAAACGGCTGCCGGCTCTGGTCAGCGGGGGCCGTGGAGGGAGCGGAACCGTTTTCTGTATTCCTGGGGAGAGAAGGTGCTTGTCGGCAGAAGCCAGCAGCCCTTGCCATCCCTGAGGGCACACAGCCATCCTCCTCGTCAGGAAAGAGGAGCACAGCACCAGAGGCACTGGCACCTCCCATCTAGGACTCCACCACGTGCTCAGGTGACAACAGTGCCCCAACCCCCGTCAGCTCACACCAGCTCCAGCATCAATCCGCCTTCTGTCCCCACCACAGCGAACGTGGGTGCCATCCCCATGAGGTGAGGGAGGCGGTGAGGTGGGCACACATACACTGACCAAGTGCCACGAGGCTATCGTCCCTTTGCCTTGAGGCGTGTGTCCTGAAAGTAAGGACCCCAGGCCTGGCAGGTGTGCGACCCCCCCCACTCTCCCAGGCACCACCACGAGCTGTGCTATGCTACCTGGTCTCTTCTGGAAGCTCCTCGATAAAACCAGACTCACACCTGGGGCAGATGTAATCCTGCAGGAGAGAGGAGCAAGAGTCACCATGAACGCCCTCCACCAGCAAAGCCACATTGCTAGAGCAAACGCAGGCTGCAGCCCTCAAGAGCCGCTCCTGGGAGGCCCAGGGATGTGTGTTCCTGCTGGCCACATAGCTGGCTGCAGCGAAAGACTCCCCCTATGGCCTCAATGACCCAAGCCACCTGTTGGATGCTCCTGGAGGCCAGGCCCAGGTTTTTCTGGTGGTCTCCTGTCCCGGAGTGACCCAGACTCAGCAGGTGTCCCAATGACAGAGGTCCTGGAGCCTCCTGGGAGAGGCACACTCAGACACAGGAGCTACAGACCCATAGTGGCACCCCAGCACTGGCAGCCAGGTGGGCAGCCTGCTGCGCTGGGGGCATAGATGATGCTGTGATGTCCTGGAAGGGAAGCCAAGGACCCACTCTGGGGATGGCAGGCTCTTGAGTCCCAAGACCAGGCTCATGGCTTCCTGTGACAAACCCCAGCCACACTCAGATCAGGCAGGCCCATGTCAGCTAAGGTGCCCTACAGTTCAAACAGGAAGACAAGTCTGTGGGCCTGGTGGCTCCCACACCTCCCAGACTTGGCCTGCCCCAGAGCTCTCTCAGGTCACTGCAGCCAGCCCACACCGTAGCCCTGGAAATCAGGCAACCTCCTCTTCTCGGCCAAGGATCACTTGTCACTGGGGCCATGCAGCCTGTGGGCATATGTCCCATAGGGTCCCCAGGCCACGGTGGCTGTACACTGTGCCTGCCACACTTTCCTATCAGACCCAAAGCCACCTCTGCAGGCTTGACCCAAGCTCCTCCCCATGACCTGTATCATCAGCCCTAGCCAAGACTGGCCAGCTGCCCCTTGTCCAGAGCAGCCAAGGTCCCAGCCAGAGGCAGCTTGTGCCCAGTTCTGACACCCTCCTAGCCCTGCACTGTCCATTCTGCCACAACTGCCTCCCTCTAAGTGTCCATCTGGACACCATTCTGCAGAGGCCACCCTCACCAGCCCTGCTGCTTGGCCATTTCTGTTCCTCACAAGCCTCTGTCAGGATGACGGACCCTGGCTCTGTGCCCACTTACTCCTCCCCTGGAGGTGGGGAGAGGGATAGGCACCAATCCTGCCCAGTGAAGATATGTACAACCATGTGTCCATGCCACATCCCTTCATTCAGGTAATGCTTGTACAATACACACACGGGAGCCCTCATCCAGGCACCACAGGGAAGCTGGGGAAACTGAGCCAAAGATGAGAGGGCCACAGTGCTGAATGCCTTTATGGGTCTCTGAGGAAGCCCACCACTCTGTTTCTCTTTTTATGTATTATTATTATTATTTTTTTTTTAAGCTGTCGATGTGCTGAGAATCGAATCCAGTGCCTCACGCATGCCAGGCAAGCGCTCTACCACTGAGTTATAACCCCGGCCCACACCACTACTCTTCCATGCAGGATAATAATGCAGACTTCTCAGCTGAGCATGGTGTGCATGGGGAGATGTGGACGCCCAACTCTCTCCATAGCCCCAGGGGTGCATGTGACACTCCTCCTGTCCTTTTCTTCTTAGACCTAGCAGGTGCCACCAAGACTCGCATCTGCATCATGTCCGTCTCACAGCATGTGTGAACCCTGCACCAAGGACACGAGGCTCTTGGTACAGACCAGAAGAACACCAGGAGAGCAAAGCTGCTGCTCAGCACAGATCTGCTGTGAGGGCTTTTGCACACCTGCAACTGCACTCAGGGCACCTGGTGGGATGGTGTCCACTGCACACAGGCCCCACAGGCACTGAAGCCCAGTGGCACCTAACTCCACCTTCCAGGATTCTCTGGCTGATCTACCACGACAGGCACCTTGCATGTGCCACTATACAGAAGGCTCAGGGTGTGGAGGCCCTGGGACTGCAGGGGTGGCTCTGCCCAGGACCCCAGGTCAAGTTGCCCTCCTGGGCACAAACAGAAGAGTGCTGATGTGGGCAGAACCCTGAAAGGAAAAATTCAGCCTACAGTTGTCCTACCCACCCCAGCCATGACTCCCTGGGCATCCCCGACGCTCCACCCACCACCAGGTGCTGGGCTTACAGAATACTGCTGGGAGGCAGTTTCCTCTACCCTCCCCCACAGAACCACCACAGGACACTGGACAGACACTGTGAAGGGGAACAGGAATCTCTACCACAGCTTACAGCACACAGCAGGGCACACTCAATAGGCCAATGGATGTTGGGCAGAAACAGATGCACACCTGGGGTGGGGAGAGAAGGGGACAGAGGCTCCCAGAGACTTCCAGAGTCCAAGAAGAGCCGTCAGTGACAATAACAGCTGCCCCCACTGCCCCTGGCTCACCCCTGGCCTTCCTTGTCTACCCATCCATCTCAGAGGCTGCATCACCCACTAGTTTACACCTCTAGGAGCAGCAGGCTTGTCCATGGGGTTGGGGAATGCCAGGTGGTCAGGCCTACACCACTTCCCCTCCCCAGGTGGCACAAAGAGACCCCAGGACTCTCACTAAAGAAAGTCCCTCCATTTACACCTGTCTGCCCTGGCTCGGGCCACAGGGTGCTGTGAGGGAGGGAGGCCAGAGAGGCCAGCACTGGGCAGGTGCCTGCCCACAGGGTGCTCCACATCCATGCCCTGTGTGTCATCCTGGGAGGAGTTTGGGCCTGTGTACCTGCCCTGGAGGCCTCCAGCTAGCCCGGCTGGTTCCTGCTCCCACCTGCCTCTCCACCTAAGCTGAGCAGTCCTGACGCCCAGATGCTCCCTGCACTGCCTCTCAGTCAGAGCCGAGCACCCGCCCACCTGTCTGCACAGTCCCCTCCACCAGGGACACGGGCCAGGTACTAGCCACCTGCATACATGCTCCTTGTCCCCTAACTCCAATTCACTGAACAGGCCAGGATGTTGAGAAGTGGTGTAGCTGACTCAGAGAAGCCCCCTAGAGCAGGCTCAAGGACCACAGCAGCTCAGGGGCTTGAGATGGTAACCTTATGACAGCAGCCCATCCCTGTCATCAGGAAGCAGACATTTCCTAACAACCAGCCAAGAGTCTGAGCCGCAGCAGACACCTCAGAACTGACTACAACGTGGACAAGCTCCTCTTTGGGGTGTCAGGGACAGGCTGGGACTTTCCCAGGTTGACAGACCCCTCCCAGGGCACCAGGTATGCCAGTCCCAGGACACAGCAGTTCTGCCACAGCCAGCTGGCCACTGATTGAGTCCCACCACAGCCCACAGGCAGGCATCCTCAAGACCAGTCACCACACCCGAGCCCACACCTCCTCCCCACTGTTACTGGTTCTGATGAAATTTTGCCAAGGTCTGATTTAGTGTCTGTCAGGCCCTGGGCCAGTCTATAAACCTGTAAGGTGAAAGACCACACTGGATTGCTGTGACTAGAGGAATGTCCTCACCACGTCTGGTGACAGTCAGAGGACGTCAGGGTCCTCCTTGCCCAAAGCCACAGTCAGGAAGCAGCCACACCATGTGGGCCCCAGGAAGCCCAGGAAGGCAGACCAAGAATACAGCTGGGTCAGGTCAGCTCCACACACTGCACCCACCCTGCCCCGGGCTCCATCCCCCAAGACAGGATCTGTCCTGGGTCCCGCAGCAGCAGCTACAAGGGACAGCACTGTCACTAAGCCAGGTCTGCACACTACCAAGCCACCAGTCCTGCCTGCCACAAACAGAAAGGCAGGGACAACGAAAGCTAGAGCTGGAACAAGACTCCAGGAAGATGGGATGGAAGAGAGGCAGCTCTCAGCTCGGGTCTGTGCCGTGCCCGTGCCGTGCCCAGACTTTACCTCCCTCTCCTTCTAGGGAGAGGGTAAGCCCCTGGCCTCCAGAAGCCCGCTGCCTCTCCCCCCTCCAGGGTCCCTCCCCTCAGGGAACTCCGAAGGCCCATTGGTCAGGGAGTACCACCCCCAGGAGGTAGGTGACCAGCAGGGTGGAGCTATGGCAGCTCCACAACCCTCGGCACCCAAGGCCCCTTCCCCTCAGAGACCCCTCAGCCCCCTGCACCTCCCCTACCCGGCTCCCTCTGAGTCGCTGGAGAGTGGGTAGGGCGCAAAGAGGAGGGCCACATGCCACTTCTCCGGGAGCCACCGCAGGCTTCAGTTTTCCCACCCGAAACGCAGAATGGCCACTTTCCCCACCAGCCTGGGCAGGGAGAGGGCGGACTGAAGCAGGAAGGCCTGCCCACCTACTGACTCCAAGGCCGGGCGACGCCGAGCCCGCCCGACACCCTGGTCCGAAGGAGCAGGAAGCGCCGCGGGCGCACCCAGGCCGGGCCCCTGGGGCGAGGGGGCGGCGCTCTCGGGGACCCTCGGCGCCCCGGCCCGAGGCTGACCTCGCCTCAAACACCTGCCACCGGCAGCTGCGGGACCCGGACGGCGCCTGGGTCCCAGTGGCCGGGCCCACGCGGCCAGCGCAGCGAGGCGCGCCCCCGCAGCCCGGCCACGCGCTCGGCGAACATCCCCCGGCGCCGCTCCGGGCCCGGCTCCCCACGGCGGCCGCCCAGGGCCCGCATCCTCCCGAGCCGGGGCCCGGCGCCCCCGCCTGCGGCTCCCCGCGGCGCTCCGCCTCCGGGCCTCGGGCTGCGCCGCAGAGCCGCACTTGCGGACCGGTGCCCGGGCTCCCGGCAGCGGCTGGGTCGCCCGCCCGCCGAGCCGCCGCGTCCCCGCCCCCGGAGCGGGGCTCAGGCCGCACCGCACGGGCCTCCGCGGAGAGGCCCCGCGCCGGCGCCGCCGGGCCTCGGTCTCCCCGCCGGGCCCGGCCCCCGCCCGCCGCGGCCTGCCCAGGCCCGCGCGTACCGGCCCGCCCGCCCGCCCGCCCGGGCCTCACCGGCAGGCGCGGCACGATCTCCACCGAGCAGCAGTGGCAGAAGTACCGTCCGGGCTGCGGCGACGCCTCGGCCATGGCCGCCGCCGCCTCCGCGCCGCCCGCCCCCCGCGCGGCGCCCGCCGCCGGCCGTTTGCTGCTCCCTCGCCGGCCGACGCGCCCGCGCACGCTCACGCACGGCACGCACACTCACGCACGGCGTGGAGCGGACCAGCGGCGCGGGAAGCGCGCGCGGCGGGTGGAGGCGCGGGCGACGGTGGCCGCTGAGGGGCAAACTAGGAACGGCTGTCAAATTTGACTCCGGACGGCGGGGGAGGAGCCAGACTGGAGGCTGCGGACGCGGTCAGGGGGCGGGGACTGAGTGGGGTGGGGCCGAGTCACCTTGGCAACCTGGGTCTCCCCTGGGGCAGGTCACTGCGGTACCCCTCTTCCTGCTTTTCCACCTCCTCCTGCCTTTTCTTCTCCACTCGCTCCTTTTCCTCCTCCTCCTCCTCTCGCTCTTTTTCTCCCTTTCCTCCTGCTCTTCCTCCTTCAGCTCCTCCTACTCTTCTCCTTCCTCCTGATCCTCCTCTATTCTCCCCTTCCCCCTGTTCTAACTCTTCCCCCTGTTTTTCCTCTTCCTCCTTCTTCTTCCTCCGCCTGCTCCTCCCCTTTCTTCCCCCTTGCCTCCTCCTTCACTCTCTCCCTCCTCCTGCTCTTGCTATTCCTCCTCCTAACCTGGGAAGGCACTGGACTCCCTCTGTACTTCTCTCCCATTTGCCCTTCTCCTCCAGATGCACCATTCCTCAGGCTGTGGCTGGACTTCTGCCTCTTCTCTCTCCAGTTTTCTGCTAAATGTCACAGAGTTTTCTGATGCCCAGAACAAGAGTAGCTCTTGTTCCCACCTGAGAACTGTGAGGTCCTGCTCCAGCAGAAGGACTTCTGTGTCTCCCTCCCAGCTGCACCCAGGCTGTGCTTGGCACCCAGTTGTGAATCCATTAACACTGGTGGAATGAATGCAGCCAGGGACACTCCTGGGTGGAAGGAGGACCCCTCCAAGCCTACCCATGGCCCATCCCTCAGTGTGACCCCTGGGACAGGAGACGCTGAGGTCCTGTTCCCACGATGCTCTTGGGGCCCAGGCCTCAGTGCCTCTGGGTACAGAGGAGCAGGAAACTTAATTTGGGAGGGGTCTCAAATTAATCAGCAGAGCTATGCCATCATCCACTGCAGGCCAGCCTAATGGTGGGTTTATTTCTCTATTCATGCACCAAAACAGTCATTGAGCACCTACTGCATACCAGACCTTATGTGTGCTGGATGCATGCAAACATTCCCAGCCCCATCAGGCTGGGACCTTAGGGTGACCCTTCCTCGGCATGGGGAGAAAAGGAGTGTTTCCTGGGTAGTTGTCTGGAACCCATGCACTGTCCCCCAGGAAGCACTCCTTTTCTCAGGTTTGAGGAATGAACAGGAGTTGGTTGAAGAGGGCATTGGATTTCCTGGTAACCCTCTTAACCACGCCTATAAAGGCAATTACAAGCTATTCCTGCGCTGACCCCCAGAGGGCGCACCGTTCCCGGGACTCCAGCTACCTCTCCAGGACCAAGGCTGGGATGTCTTAAGCTCCAAACCAGGCCTGGCCTGCCCGGCTCCAGGGTCATTTCACACCAGCACACATTAATCAGAAGTTTCTGAGGCCCTGCCCATGTGGCACCCTACAGTTGTGAGGCCTTCAGGCTGTGGGTCCCAATTCAGCTTCCACCAACCATCCCCTGGCTGCAGTTGAGCAAGTGGCTTGAGGTCCCTGAGCAGATGGCAGAGTCTGCCTGGAAGGGTCCTCCTTGGTCCTCAGGGGCCCTGTTGGGTGGTCAGAACCGGCCTTGGTGCAGCCTACCCTTCCCAGGTCCCTTCCCTTTCCTAGCTTCTCAGGGGCTCCCTGGGAGCTCCACCACATGGCCTCTGCAGCGCAGAGGAAGGACATCTCCCAACGTTTAGGGCCCATCCCATCACACATTCTGAAATGAATCAGTGGGAACACAAGTGCTGGAAAACTGAGGGTCCATTGTGCATCCCGCCTGGCATCGAATCCTCTCCAAGGCCCCAACAGGTGGAGACCCTAAGATCCCGCTGCACAAATGAGGGGGCAGCACTAGCTCAGGTCACCAGATGTATGGAACTGCCCCCGCCCCCAATTCCTGGCAAGTCAACCCTGGCCTGCCGCCTGGGACCCCGAAGTGGAGGCTCCTGCCGGCAGGTGCCCTCTGGTAACCAGCCAGCCTCCTAGTCAGGCCTCCCGGCTGCAGATGAGACAGGCTCCGAGGGATGGCGGGGGATTCCCAGGGCAGAGGTCTCCTGTCCTTCCGCAGCGTCCCCGTCCCCGCAGGGCCGGAACACCCCACCGTAGTTGAGAGTCTGCATTGTGACCTTTAATTACACAAGTTGAATGAAGTCTCTGTTTCCATTTTCACTTGTATTTGTAGCACTTATTGGCAAGTTTCTGATTTCTCATTTCATTCGTCTTTTTGTTTTTTACTTTGTTGAGACTTCAGTTTTGTGGTTTTTGCTTATTTTTAACTTGTTCGAGTGCTTTTTTGGCTTGTGGTTTGGGTCTGACTGTGGGTGCGTCTTCCCTGGGTGGGGTTTGGTGGTGGTTCGGCAGGGTTTCTGTTGGCTTTGTTTTTCTTGCATGGAGATAAGCACACCCAGCAAGGGGCTTCAGACTTTGAGCTCAGCTCAGGGGGACCCTGAAGCCACCTGCACCCAGACCCAGGCTGGGAGCTGAAGCCTGCACATCCCCACCCCAGAGGTGGTCTGAGAGCCCAGCTGCGCAGGTCGACCGCCATTCCTCCTGCTTGCTGAAGCCCAGGGAGGGGGTCTGGGAGGCCCCCGGGGGTCGGGGGCATCTGGAGTCTCTCAGCTCCATGACACTAGAGCGTTGCTGACTTTATTGAAATAATTTCCAACTTGCAGAAAAGTTGCAAGAAAGTACAAAGGGCCCACGCCCTGTGCCTGTGGCCAGCTGCCCACCATCTGCCATGTTGCTCCGGGACTGTGTCTGAGTGGAAGCACTTGATGGCGTTGCTGCTCCTCATCCCAAATGCATGGGTGTGCCTCTGGGACCCAGGGGAACCCTTGGCTGAATTTGCTCCTACTGTACGGGCGCACCCCCACCTCAGAACACCCCGTCATCTGTGTCTGCAGGCTGGGCACAGCCTCTCCATGCTCTTGTCATCAGGGACACTCCTGGGCCATGAACTGCAGGGCTGGGGCTCAGGACGGGACATGGACTCCTAGTGAGTTACCTTCCCATTCAAGTCCCGTCCCACAAACACTCAAGACCCAAAGATGAGAGAAGGAAGCTTCAAAACAGGCCACAGGAACGGGGAGAAGCCCAGCGGCCTGGAGGGGCCTGACAGTGGGGCCTCACTGCGTCCACCACTGCATCCCCCCAGTAGGCCCCACTGCATCCACCCCAGTAGGCTCCACTGCATCCACCCCAGTAGGCCCCACTGCATCCACCCCAGTAGGCCCCACTGCATCCCCCCAGTAGGCCCCACTGCATCCACCCCAGTAGGCCCCACTGCATCCACCCCAGTAGTCCCCACTGTATCCACCCCAGTAGGCCCCACTGCATCCACCCCAGTAGTCCCCACTGTATCCACCCCAGTAGGCCCCACTGCATCCCCCCAGTAGGTCCCACTGCATCCCCCAGTAGGCCCCACTGCATCCCCCCAATAAACCCCACTGCATCCACTCCAGTAGTCCCCACTGCATCTCCCCCAGTAGGCCCCACTGCATCCCCCAGTAAACCCCACTGCATCCACTCCAGTAGGCCCCACTGCATACACCCCAGTAGGCCCCACTGCATACACCACTGCATACACCCCAGTAGGCCCCACTGCATACACCACTGCATATACCACAGTAGGCCTCACTGCATACACCACAGTAGGCCCCACTGCATACACCCCAGTAGCCCCCACTGCATCCCCCCAGTAGCCCCCACTGCATCCCCCCAGTAGCCCCCACTGCATACACCCCAGTATGCCCCACTGCATCCCCCCAGTAGGCCCCACTGCATCCACCCCAGTAGGCCCCACTGCATCCACCCCAGTAGGCCCCACTGCATCCCCCCAGTAAACCCCACTGCATCCACTCCAGTAGGCCCCACTGCATCCATCCCAGTAGGGCCCCACTGCATACACCATAGTAGGCCCCACTGCATCCACCGCAGTATGCCCCACTGCATCCACCCCAGTAGTCCCCACTGTATCCACCCCAGTAGGCCCCACTGCATCCCCCCAGTAGGCCCCACTGCATCCACTCCAGTCAACCCCACTGCATCTACTCCAGTAGTCCCCACTGCATCCACTCCAGTAGGCCCTACTGCATCCCCCCAGTAAACCCCACTGCATCCACTCCAGTAGGCCCCACTGCATCCACCCAGTAGGCCCCACTGCATCCACCCCAGTAGGCCCCACTGCATCCACCCAGTAGGCCCCACTGCATCCACCCCAGTAGGCTCCACTGCTTCCCCCCAGTAGGCCCTACTGCATACATCCCAGTAAACCCCACTGCATACACCCCAGTAGCCCCCACTGCATCCACCCCAGTATACCCTACTGCATCCCCCCAGTATGCCCCACTGCATCCACCCCAGTAGCCCCCACTGCATCCACCACAGTAGCCCCCACTGCATCCACCCCAGTATAACCTACTGCATCCCCCCAGTAGGCCTCACTGCATCCCCCCAGTAGGCCTCACTGCATACACCCCAGTAGCCCCCACTGCATACACCCCAGTATACCCTACTGCATCCCCCCAGTAGGCCCCACTGCATCCACCCCAGTATACCCTACTGCATCCCCCCAGTAGGCCCCACTGCATCCACCGCAGTATGCCCCACTGCATCCACCCCAGTATACCCTACTGCATCCCCCCAGTAGGCCCCACTGCATCCCCCCAGTAGGCCCCACTGCATCCACCCAGTAGGCTCCACTGCATCCACCCAGTAGGCCCCACTGCATCCACCCAGTAGGCCCACTGCATCCCCCCAGTAGGCTCCACTGTATCCCCCCAGTAGGCTCCACTGCATCCCCCCAGTAGGCCCCACTGCATCCCCCAGTAGGCCTCACTGCATCCCCCCAGTAGGCCTCACTGCATACACCCCAGTAGCCCCCATTGCATCCACCACAGTAGGCTCCACTGCATCCCCCCAGTATACCCTACTGCATCCCCCCAGTAGCCCCCACTGCATCCACCGCAGTATGCCCCACTGCATCCACCGCAGTATGCCCCACTGCATCCACCCCAGTATGCCCTACTGCATCCCCCCAGTAGGCCCCACTGCATCCCCCCAGTAGGCCCCACTGCATCCACCCAGTAGGCCCCACTGCATCCCCCCAGTAGGCCCCACTGCATCCCCCCAGTAGGCTCCACTGCATCCCCCCAGTAGGCCCCACTGCATCCCCCCAGTAGGCCCCACTGCATCTCCCCCAGTAGGCTCCACTGCATCCACCCCAGTAGGCCCCACTGCATCTCCCCAGTAGGCTCCACTGCATCCACCCCAGTATGCTCTACTGCATCCCCCCAGTAGGCCCCACTGCATCCACCCAGTAGGCCCCACTGCATCCCCCCAGTAGGCCCCACTGCATCCCCCCAGTAGGCTCCACTGCATCCCCCCAGTAGGCCCCACTGCATCCCCCCAGTAGGCCCCACTGCATCCCCCCAGTAGGCTCCACTGCATCCCCCCAGTAGGCCTCACTGCATACACCCCAGTAGCCCCCACTGCATCTCCCCCAGTAGGCTCCACTGCATCCACCCCAGTAGGCCCCACTGCATCTCCCCAGTAGGCTCCACTGCATCCACCCCAGTATACTCTACTGCATCCCCCCAGTAGACCCCACTGCATCCACCCCAGTACACCCCACTGCATCCACCCCAGTAGGCCCCACTGCATCCCCCCAGTAGGCCCCACTGCATACACCACTGCATATACCACAGTAGACCTCACTGTATACACCACTGCATACACCACAGTAGGCCCCACTGCATATACCCCAGTATGCCCCACTGCATCCCCCCAGTATGCCCCACTGCATCCTCCCAGTAGGCCCCACTGCATACACCGCAGTAGCCCCCACTGCATCCACCGCAGTACGCCCCACTGCATCCACCCCAGTAGGCCCCACTGCATCCACCCCAGCAGGCCCCACTGCATACACCACTGCATATACCACAGTAGGCCTCACTGTATACACCCCAGTAGGCCCCACTGCATACACCACTGCATATACCCTAGTATGCCCCACTGCATCCCCCCAGTAGGCCCCACTGCATACACCCCAGTAGCCCCCACTGCATACACCCCAGTAGGCCCCACTGCATACACCACAGTAGGCCCCACTGCACACACCACTGCATACACCACGTGCCACCTGCACCTTCTCTGTTCCTGGTTGTCCTGGGCTGAAAGAAAACTGTTTCCCATTTCTTGGGAAACTAAGGCCCACCCAAAAAGGCAGCTTATGGGCCTGACTTCAGCTGCCTCCTGGGATAGAAGGTGGGGGCTCTGCACCTCTTGTCCTGGCAGGGACACCCCAAACCGGACTCTCCTTGGCACTAATGGAGCCCAGGGAGCCCTGGGTGGAATTCTGAGCTCCTAAACTGGAGACCAGGGGATCTGTGCTGTTTTCAGTTGCTGGGCTTGCAGCATGTTACAGCAGCAAACAGCAAACTGATACTGGCCACCTCAGGGTCACAGAAGACATGGTCTGAACACTGCCACCTGCCAAAGCTGGGCCATATGGCCTCCACACCAAGACTAAGGCAGGAATGACTGATGGCACTGTGGCCTGCTGTGGATATCAGCACTAAGGGTGGGCCCTGTCCTCTGGGACCAGCAGGATGACCTGATTCTTGTTCAGACTGGGTCCTTCATCACAGAGGGGAAGCAGCAGGGGTGTGGTGAGGACACGGGGGGCTGGGTGGAAGAGTCACTGTGGAAAGGGCTAGACTGTGCAGGCCAGCAGCAGGGTCCTGAACTGGAGCTGAACAACCTCGACTCCACCTTGTGGCCCTGGGAGCCACGGGAACTGTTACGGCTGGGGACATCTGTGACAAGACAAGGCCTGGCCCCCTCCAGGATGTCCCTGCACTGCCCCATGGCCATCAGCTTCATGGGCCCATCACCAGCAAAGCTAGGCCCCTAGGAGCCCAAAGGCTTTGCGCTCCCATTTTGGGGCTGCTGATCATGAACTCCTGTGGAGTCCACCACCAGTGTCCTCTGGCTTGAGGAACGTGGCACCATGACCCACACCCTGGAGGCAGAGGTGGGGACGCAAGAGTGTGGCTCCTACCGCCCCTGCTGCTCTGGGTCCTCTGAGTTCTGCTTGAATACAATGTAAGTTGATTTATTGGAAAGGTGGTTTTCTCAGCTGAGGGGCCAAAACTCAGTTTAAAGTGGTTTCATATTATGGTGGAGGAGTTCGGGCATAGCTGGATCCAGGTCCTCGAATATCACAGGGAATTGCTGGGGCTCCTAGAAGCTCTGAGTCTTGCCGGGCTGCCCTCTTCCTCACCACTGGCAGGAGCCAGCTGCCACCCAGCAGGAAGTGGATATCCCTTTCCCAGCAAAAGTTCTGGGGGGCTCCTCACGAACTGGTGGAGCCTGAGTGGATGCTGACTCTTGGAGCACTTGGCTGGACTGCGGGAGGTGATGCTCCAAAGGGAAAACGTGGTCTGGGAACAAGAGGGCTGGACATCACCGTCCAGTCTAGAGCAGGGAAGGCCTGTCCCCAGTCCCAGCTCAGTGGGGCTGGGAGACTCCAAGAAAGCGACTCCCTCCCAGTGTGGCAGTGGACAGGGCTGCCCTGGGTACTGCCCCCTGGGTACCAGCCACTGCCTGTGTCTGGCAGAAACCTCTGGTCCTGGGGTCTCTGCCCACTTGGCTGATGGATCCTGCAGCCAGAGGCCCAGCGCCTCCCGCTGTCCCCCAGCAGCCTCGGGTGGTACTGCTCACAGCGGCGGAGGCAGAAGTCCCACCGTGGTCAGGCTGGCCGAGAACCAGGAATTGGCAGAGCCGTGTCCCTTCAGTAGCTCCCCGGGGGCTGCTCCACAGCTCTTCCAGACTCAGAGGCCACCCACACTCTGGTCTGAGGTCCCTTCTTCCACTATCACTTCCAGCAATGGCTGCCAAGACCCTCTCCACCCCCCGTCTCTCACCACAGCAGAAAGGATGTCTACTTTGAGGGCCCTCAGTGACAGGAGGCCCACCTGGGCCATCTGGGAAACCCTCTTCTCCTGAAGGTCCTGAACCCAATTCCAGCAGAGCGCCTCATGGCCTCGGGGTCAGGGTCTGGCCTGATGTCCTGGTGCAGCTGTGCTGCCCACTGCCCTCCCTCGGGTGGCGCTTCTGAGTTGCCGCGTGCTCCTCCGTCCCTTCTGTGGCCAGCCCACCAGCCGCAGCCCAACTCTCAGGTCTCTGTGTCCCTGCTGATCTCCCTCAGCAGTCGGGGCACCTCCAGCTTCAGGTACCCTCCCAGCGTCTGCCAGGCCCTGGACTGTCCGGTTGCTGGCCAGGCCTGGGGGAGAGAAGCCTGGCGCAGAGAGAAGCAGAGGCACAGGGAGTGGTGCCTGGCGTCTGAGCCAGGAGGGTCTACAGAGTAGGGTAGGAAGGGGGAGGCAGGGGGAGGCTGGCAAGGACACGGAGGCTTAAAGAGAAGGGCAGAACGGGGGGGGGGAGAGCAAAGGGGTCTGGCACGGGGTCTCAGGAGGAGGGGTCCCCCACTTGCTCGAGGTCCCAGGACACAGGCCAGAGAGCAGGCCAGAGGGGCCCTGAACCCACGCCAACCAGACAATGACCCTTTGATTTGCTCAGCCCAGATGGCAGAGCCCTAGAAGGGTCAGGTCTCGGCCACGGTCACACTGTCCAGCCCCCACACACCCTCAGTGAGAACACAGGGTCCCATCCCTGCCCACTCTCCAACCTCAGAGAATCTCTGGGGGACTGCCAGAGGCCAAGGCCAGGTCAGAACAGGAGGGTATTTCTGCACTAGGGCAGAAACTTGGCCCTTGGCCACTGGCTAGGGGACAGCAATCAGGATGGGCAGCTAAGGCCTGCGCCAGGGTCTGGGTGTGGCTCCTGGTGGTGGCAGAGCTCTTACTGCAGGACAGACTTGTCCTATGGCTCCAGGGAGCCTCAGTTTCCCCACTGGAGGAGGGGGAGAAAGCAGGAATGGAGGCCCAGGGTGGGGTGCCCAGAGACTCAGCTTTTTGATGTCCTTGAGAGCGCTCACCTCTCCCAGCCTAGGTTAGGCTACTTGTCTGCATAATTTGGAGGGACCACATCCCTCCCAACATGAGCTCCTCCGAGGAGCCAGGCCTGGGTCAGCCTGGGTCACCGTGGGACTCCGGCACCCTGCAGGGTCTCTCCTGCTGCCACAAATCATCTCAGAAGCACCAGGGACTCCCCAGAACCCACACACACTTGAGGGGTGTCCTGATCATTCTGGAATGCCCCCACACTAGATGGAATCAGCTCCAAAAAGAAGGGTAAGGAACACCTCTACTCAGGCCACCTGGGAGGGCAGGAAGACCCTCTAAAACCTACCGATGTGACTGTGTGGCCTGTGCTGCTGCTGGCCCGGGGTTGGCACCAGCAGTGGACCAGAAGCTGTGGACCCTGGTGAGAAGGCCGCTGCTGTCCTCTTGTTCTGGGAGCAACTGTCTGGGGATCTCTCCTGCTGCACCCCTCCACCTGTCCTTCCCCTAATGATTTGCTGGTGTGTCAGTGGCCGGGTGGTGGGTAGATAGCAGGAGTGAACAGAGCAGAAACTGTCCAAGCCACACTTCGGCTACGAAGGCACCCTCTTGCCAATCCCAAGGTGGTGTCCAGCTCCCCAGACCTGAACCTGTAGTTCAAAGCCACAGCCAGGCAACCAAAGACTCCCCAGCCTGACCTGACACCTGGAGGCTGCGACTGGTTGCCACCTCCAATTCACCTCCTAGGAAATTTGTCCCCTGACCCCCGCTACACCCGTATCTTCCCAGACCAACTCTCTGGCTCCCAGATGGGACCTGGGCCCTCCCCCAGTTGCCACCCCAGGCAGGCCCGGCCCTGCACCGCGCGGGACATGTCCGGTCCCCGCCACCCGCGCCGCGCCCCGCCCCGCCGCCGGCCCCGCCTGCGGGCCGCGGGACCTTTATAACCAGCGCCCGCCCCGCGCTGCAAGTCGGCGCCTAGCTCTCTGTTCGCCATGCGTCCCGGGGCGCAGGGGCCGCTGTGGCCACTGCCCTGGGGGGCCCTGGCCTGGGCCGTGGGCTTCGTGGGCTACGTGGGCTCGGGGGACCCCGCGCCCGGTGAGTGGGGCGGCCGGAAGGGGCGGGCGGGGCGGCCACCCACGTGGGCCTGCGGAATGCGGCTGCGATGCTGGGGCGCGGCAGCTGGGCCAGGGGTGTCCAACAGCAGGCTGGCGCCCGGTTCCCCAGGCCACAGGTCTGAAGAGGGCAATCCCAGGGCCAGCAGAGCTGAGGTTGGCCAGCACACCCACTGCCATTTATTGAGCACTCAGTGTCTACCTCTGTATCCCCAGATCCTCAGAACAGCCAGTGTGTGGGTGCTCTTACCACCCCCGTTTTCCAGATGGGGAAACTGAGGCTCAGGGTCACAAAGCCTCAAGTGGCCAAGCCAGGATGGGAAGTGAATCATCAGGGTGGGTCCAGATGCCGGGGAGAGGCAAGTGGGTGGCCTGGCCACCGGACCCAGAACTCCAGCTGGATGGCAGGTCTTCCCCAGATGGGGTGGGTCTTTGGACCCTCGTACCTGCAACTGGCTGGGAGGGCTGGGCCACGACTCCCTCACTCCTGGACTCCGTTTCCCCTTTTGTGAGACGGGGGTTGAGGTGCCGGGCTCTCGGAGCCCGTCCCTGAGAGGCACTCGGTGTGTCTGGAAGCCACCGACGGTTCTGGGATGGGGGCTGCAGCCTCTGGAGCCCCTGTTGCAGGGTGGGGAAGCAGTGGCCTTCTGCCTCCCACCCTGCCACCCCACCCACAGCCTCACCCCAGCCTGGTGGAGGGGAGAGCAAGCCCCCTCCCCGAAGGCCTGGTCCCCTGGGGAGCCGGTGAGCTCATGCCGGGAGAATGTTCCTAAGTTGGAGTGAGTAAGAGGCGGGCCAGGCGAGGGGGGGCTGCCAAGCCAGGGGCTCTGTGCCCTCGGGCGCTGTCTAGACAGAGGGCAGAGGCGGGAGAAGGGCTGCAGGCCCACTCACCCTGACTTGTCCAGTGCCTGGCATTTGACTGGTTGGGCGGGAGGCCAGTTCCCAGCCTTCGGGAGGAGAGTCAGGGCTGGTGGTACAGAAGTGGGGGTGGGGCTCAGAAAGGAGGGACCCCCAAAGGGGCCAAGCCTGGGTGTGCATCCAGGTGCTCTCTGCACTCCGGAGCCGTGGAGCCTGGCAGTGTGTGTCCCGGTGATGGGGCAGAGGCTGGCTGTCAGGAGTGCCTGCAGGCAGTGTTCCCTCTCCCACAGGGGGTGTCTGCTGGCTCCAGCAGGGCCAGGAGGCCACCTGCAGCCTGGTGCTGAGGACTGACGTGAGCCAGGCCGAGTGCTGCGCTTCTGGCAGCATCGACACTGCTTGGTCCAACTTCACCCACCCAGGGAACAAGATCAGCCTCCTGGGATTCCTCGGCCTCGTCCACTGTCTGCCCTGCAGAGGTGAGCCCCCAGCAAAGCCAGGGCCAGGGGCAGGGCACTGCGGCTCCGCCCAGAAGCAGCAAGAAGAGCCACCAGGGTTGACAGGGGGATGTCAGGAGCAAGCTTCCTGTCACTGGAGTAGCAGGCCTGAGGGGTGGGGTGCGCCCAGGAGATTCCCGGCTTCATCCCAGGGCCTTCAGTTTGAATGGCTCTGCCACCCACCCCCCAAATGGCAGAGGCCACTTGGCTCACACCTAGCTCCCGGAAAGCAGGTTCCCAGAGCCCACACAGGGCCCTTAATGCCACCGATTATGCATGTTCGATAGGCTTGTACCTCTGGACCTTGCTCTAAGAAATCTTGCCCCCCCGCATCACATCATGAGCAGAATGAAAGAGTCCAGAGTCCTCTGCCTTGGAGGATGGGCTGGTTGGAGGACCTTCCTAGTCCCCAGTGGTCAGGCTGAAGTTGCAGGAGCCCAGAGAGGGTGCCAGGGCAGGATGTGAAGAAGTGTGCGTCAGAGCTGGGTTCTGCAGCCTGAGGAGGAGTCCGCTGGGCTGAGCCACGTGGGGTAGTGCAACCACAGAGCCCCTGGTCCAGAGTCAGCCAGGGAGCTGGGAGGAGGGGGGCACAGGGCTGCAGACCTGAAGGCCAAGCCGGGGAGCTCAGACTGGGGGCCTCAGAAGTGATCAATCCCAGATCAGCCTGGCTGGGTGGTCCTGAACTCATGGCCACACGGAGCTCTCCAGACTCCCCGCCTCTGGCTTCTGGAGAACAGACTTCAGAAAGTGCCTGACCTGGGCATGAAATGGCCCAGAACTCTGTCCCCACAACCTCATCTGGCCCTGGGATGGGAACCTGGCCCCTTTCCCTTTCCCTTCTGAAGCCACCGGAGTGGTTCCAGATGTGCATGTGGGCGGGGTGGGAGGTGCCCGGGTGCAGCCTACATGATGATGCCTGGAGGGGACTCTGACCATTGTCCTGGGCCAGGTGGCTCACCCTGTGAGGTGGGATCCCCACCCCCTTTATGCGTAGGGAAACTGAGGCCGGAATCTTCAGAGTTCAGGATCCAGACACCCAAGCAACAGAAAGCGGCAGGCAGGTGTGCATTACAGGTCCGGGCTCCTGTCCGCCCGCCCCCCACAGCTTGACCAGGCCTCAGGGAGGATGCTACGAACATCAAAAGGGGGGCGGTGGGGGCCCCAGCAAGAGGCTTACCCTAGCCAGACCTGAGAAACGGGGCTGCAGGAGTGAGCCCCGGTTTCAGGAGGTTGTGAGAGGCCCCTTCCCCACGAAATGCTCTTTGGGCTGGGGCGGGATCACACCTGCCCTCACTGACACCTCCTGGAGAGGTCCTGGCCACAGAAGGAACAGACCTGCGAGTGCCCTCCGATCCGTGCCAGGCCCCGGGTGGAGGCCCTTCCAGGGCTGATGCAGCTGCCACGCAGGCCTTCCCCGAAACGCGCGGAAAGCGGGGAACAGACGTCGGCCTCGCTGCGGAGGGAAGGGGAGCTCGGCCACTGGACCCCAGATTCTTGGCAGAGACCCCCGCCCGCCCACGTGGAGCCAAGCTCCTCACCAAGTCTCCGCCCAGGCGCAGAACAAACCCGGTCCCCCAGTAGGTCCACGCGCAGACTCCACGCCGGGCGGGCGCGTCCCGGTGCTCCCGACCAGGATCGGGACACGCCGCGGCCCTAGGCCCTGCCGCGGCCCTTCAGCAGCGTGGATGAGGGACCTGAGGACCCTTCCGGGCGGCGCCCAGACCTAAGAGCTCGTGTCCTTTCCCGCAGATTCGTGCGACGGCGTGGAGTGTGGCCCCGGCAAGGCGTGCCGCATGCTGGGGGGCCGCCCGCGCTGCGAGTGCGCACCAGACTGCGCTGGTCTCCCCGCGCGCCTGCAAGTTTGCGGCTCGGACGGCGCCACCTACCGCGACGAGTGCGAGCTGCGCGCCGCGCGCTGCCGAGGCCACCCGGACCTGCGCGTCATGTACCCCGGCCGCTGCCAAAGTATGCGGGGCGGGGCGGGGCCTGGGGAGGGCGGGGCCTCGCGGACCTGCGGTGGAATACTGGGGCGCTGCCGCACCACACCGGGATGGGGCAGGGTCTCCACTAGTGCGGGTCTCGGGAATTGAATCAAGAAGCAGTGCGGCTCCCTCGCGCTGCCAGCGGGGGAGGGGTTGAAGACGGAACCAGAAACTGGGACCTGCGGGTGGAGCCAGAACTTGGTGGCTGAGGGGGCGGGGTTCGGGAAGAGTGGCGGCTCTGGTTATAGCCAGAGGGCGGAGCTTACGGGAGTGGGGCGAGAGGGGGCGGAACCAGATGTTGGTACCCGGAGAGCGGGGCTGGCGGGCAGAGAGGGGTGGAGCTTGATGCTGGTACAGAAGGGGCGGCCTGTGGGTGAGGCGAGAGGGGCAGAGCTTGGTCCTGGATGCAGTCGCACAGGTTTCGTGGGGGTAGCCCCCCGGTAGAGTCCCAGGGCACACTCGCGTGGAGAGTCGTGCGCCCTCAGGGGCCAGGCCGGGCGTACCGAGAGGTCAAGGCTGTGGGCCCATCCGGCGATTCTCGGAGCTGTGACGCCCCTGACCCTCCCTCGCGTCCGGCCTGCAGAGTCCTGCGTGCACGTGGTGTGCCCACGGCCCCAGTCCTGCGTGGTAGACCAGACCGGCAGTGCGCACTGCGTGATGTGTCGATCCGCGCCCTGCCCGGCGCCTACCATTCCCGGCCAAGAGCTCTGCGGCAACAACAACGTCACCTACATCTCCTCGTGCCACCTGCGCCAGGCCACGTGTTTCCTGGGTCGCTCCATCGGCGTTCGCCACCCTGGAAGCTGCGCAGGTGAGGCGGGGCCAGTTGGGAACCTCTGCAAACCTCCGGGCTGGCAGCGCTCAAGCTCTGCTCCTCCCTGCCCTGCAGGCGCTCGCGAGGAGCAGTCGGAGATCGAGTCGGAGGAGGAGAACTTCGTGTGAGCTGCCGCAGCACCGCCTGGGGTTCGAGGCCGTCCCTCTTTTATTTATTGTCACAGCAGCAGAATCTAATTTATGTCCCGCGGACTACTGAACCTGAGTGGGGATTTCTTGGGGATCCCAGAGCGCGCTGAAGATGTCTTGGAAGGGCGGAGGGAAGGAGACCTCCCAAAGGGCCAGTGGATGTGGCTGCCCTGGAGACGCAGCATCAGGTTAGGGCACCTCCTGGGGAAGCCCAGCCCCTATCCTAGGTACCTGCCCAGAGGACCCCGTTTCTGCTTCTTTGGAAATGCCTGTCGGTTACACCGCCAGCGCGCTGGCGGCCCCTGCTAATGGTTTGTGAGAAACTCCGCGGCCCTCCCCTCCCCAGGACAGAAGTGAGGAGGCTGGCCTCAAAGCACGGTGCTGGGGCCCAGGGCAGGTGCCCATACCAGATCAGCAAAAGGCCAAGGAAGTGGCATGGTGGCCTCCCGGCCCAAGAACTACAGGTTCCTGCCTCCCCACTACCTCTGCCTCCCAGTACTTCCCGTGAGGGCCCTAAGAAATGCTCCCATGTTGCCTGAGCAGGGTCCCATCCATGCCTCCTGTCTGGGCACACCTGCCCAGCACCTCCCAGAGGTTCAGCTGGTGAGATTCCATGGCCTCAGATGTGGGGCAGCCAGCATTCACCCAGAACTGTGTCCTGTGTCCTGCAATGTGCTCTCCACTTAGGGATGACCAGATGGGGACCACGAGCCCCAGCTTACCCCAAGAGTGGGGACCAAGACTGACCTGGGCAGCGCTGGGTTCCTGCTGCCCAGTGGCAGGCCTGGGCCAGGGCTTTAGACCCAGTTCCCCGCTAGCCTCTAGCCACCTGTCAGCTGGGCTGGGGGTGGCCACACCAGCTAGTTCTGGAGCCAGTCCCTGAGGCTGTTATTACCCTCCACTCAGACTGTGTTGGAGACCAGAGGCAAACCAGTGGGCACAGAGCCCAGCTCCCTGGTCCAGGTGGATAGTGAGGCCCTGCCCATCTTTCTCCAGCCCAGAGAGCTGTGCTGCAAGTTCCAGTGAGCATCCTGAGCCAGGGGTCCACTGAGCCCACAGGGCAGCCCTCCCCACCCTGGGTTCTGCCTCACCCAAGAAATAAAGACTGAAAAGGCTACTGGGGTGTCCAGGCCTGCCTTCGCCTCCTCTCTCTGGGTCTCGTGCTGCCCCGCAGCTAGGGGGTGACTAGTGGAGTCCTGGGAGCATCCAGAGAAGCCTGGGCTTGTGTTCCTGGGCTCAGCTCCTCCTCCAAGCAATGGAGGGCAGCAGGAGGGACTGGGGTAGGAGAGGGGAGGGAGAAAAGGGGCCTCTGTGGGTGGGGAAGGCAGGGGTGGGGGACAGCGCAGGACAACACCGAGAAGCCAGCTGGCTGGGGGCTCAAAAACAAATCCCGGCCTCAGAGTTGGGGTGCAGCAGTAGTAGCCATGTGATGGTACAGCCTGGGGCCATCTCCTCCTGTGACTGGCCACCCGCTGTGGTCATTAGAGGATGAGGGCCAGGCTTGGGAGGCCAGGCCCACCTGAGATAGGGAGGCCCCTGTCCAGCATCCCTGCAGCCCCACCCCTCCCCAGCCTCAGTTTCCCCACCTGGACACTGGTGGGCTCCTCGGCCTTCTCGGCAGGGGTGCTGGGGTCCAGGGTGGGAGGGCCGGATAGTGGGGGCATGGAAGGATGGAAAGGACTGTGGGCAGGACAGACACTGGCCGGTAGGGCCCCGGAACTGTCCGTGGCAGAGGCTGGTGCCCATGTGTCTAGGCATCAACTGGGTTCCATTCTGCTCTCTTCGTTTGCAGCAGAGATGCCCCACAACCAGGGCCTGGGCTTCAGGGACCCGCCAGGGGGTGCTGCAGTCCAAGTGGCAGGTCATCAGCAGGGCTGTGGCTCAGGCAGCGCCCAGGCGGTGCTCTGCAATCCTAGGTGGGGGGCGGCCTCCCCGAACCACACCCCAGATCCAGGCCACGAAGGCAGAGACCTGTGTGTACACATCAGGGGTCTTGGGGTCACCGCACCAGAGGCCTGAGAAGGAGATGAGGCCATGGGCCCGGCCCATGCACACCAGAGGCCCTCCGGAGTCCCCCTAGGGTGAAGAAGGGAGGTGAGGGGCCGTGGATCTCGTTTCCCTAAAGGAAACACCCCACACCCTGCTTTAAAACCTTTCAGCAGCTCCCTAGTGCTCTCCTCTGCCTTCCAGGCCCTGAGGACCCAACCTGGCCCGCCCTCTGCCCTTCTTGCCGCCTCTGGGCTGCAACCAAACCAGCCTCAGGTTCTTCCCACATTTGCACATCCTAGAGACCTGTTTGTCCAGTGGAGTCTGTGATCTTTGTGCAGTGCACCACCTGCCCAAATGTACTTAGTCCTCTAAGCCATCTCTGCCTGGCCTACCTTCCCTCAGACCTCAAGGCTTCAAATTTCATCTCCACGCTGCTCTTCTCAGAGAGGCCTCCCGGACACCCACCCTAAAATCTCCCCTGGTCCAACCACCCTAACTGCCCTCTGGACTCAGCTCTGACCCTAGGAAGTAGGAACTACTAGTAGCGGTTTCACTGCTGGAAGCAGTGCGGGCCAGAGACATGCGGTGGCGCTGCCTGCACTGGATTCAGGCGGGTGGGCGCTGGAGTCTGTCTACACCACGCCTCTCCTCCCGGGAGCTGACGACCCTCCCTCCCGGCCCTTTCCCCAGAGCTGCCCGCGTTCACGAGTTTTCCAGGAGTCGGGCAGGGGCGGCTCCCTGTGGCCCGGCTCTGCCCCCTGCTGGACACGGCTTGTGGCTGCACCAGGAGGTGCCGCTCCGTGCCTGCGCACCCCTCCAGCCGAGCACCACACCCCGGTGGCCCTGGGGACTCCCCGCCCTTCCTGGTCGTAGCACCGGACCCGGCGCCGAGGCCGCCCCGGCCCAGCCCTGAACCCTGGGCGGGCGGCTCTGCCCCAGTCAGCGGGTGGGTGGGCGCACTCACCGAGCAGAAGCCGCGCCTCCGCCGGTCCGCACTGCGGGTGCAGAGCATGTGGGGGCTCAGCTGGCCCCTCCAGGAGCTATTGCAGACGTCCAGGCCCAGCACCCGGACCTCGGCCTCCATCAGTCCTGGGGGTGGCTCTTCGAAGTCCGACACGAAGCCCCAGCCGGCCACCCGGCAGCGCGCCCCGGCCGCGGGGGGCCTGGCGCCGCTCCGCGGCAGGTGCAGCAGCCCCACCGCCGGCCCGAGGACCGCAGAGCCGTTGAGCTGCGGGGAGAGGCCGACTCAGGGCTCCGCCCACGGCGCACCGACCTGGGACCGCGGCGCCCAGAGGAGGCGTCGGGGCCGCCGCAGGTGCCCTGGGCCTGCGCCCACCAGATTCCGTCTCACCAGCCTGCGCCTTCTTCCTGCTCTTAGCCCTCCGTGGCTCCCCAGTGCCCTCGGGGTCCACCGTGAACATGGACCGGGCGGACGGTTCCCCAGCCTGTCTCCCTCCTGCCAGGGCAGGTTCGCTGAGGCTCCCCGGGCCTCCTGGCACCTCATGATGCCCGGCTGGGGCCACCGTTCCTCCACAGGGAACCTCCTCACTCAGGCTCCAGGGGGAGACCGGGGCTCCGCCCCAGCACCCGGGCACAACCAGAACCAGAACCAAGCAGCTGCCGGTGGCCCACAGAGGTCCTGGGGGCTGCAGCAGAGCGGGGAGGCGGCTGGGACCGAGGGGCTGCCATCCTCAGACCCTGGGCTGGGACTCACTCCTGGGTGCTGCAGGCACTCCGTGGCCGACGGCTGGCCTGCCTCAGTTTCCCCATCTGTCGAGGGGCCCAGCGAACGTGAGCAGCAGGTGCAGGGCGCTGGGGTGTCGGGTGAGCAGGCCCCCCAGGCAGACCTCCTTGATGGGCTAGGGAAGGACGGGGCCCCCACACCTGCCCACGGACCTGTCCACAGACCTGTCCATGGAACTGGGCGGGTGTCTCAAAGGCCCAGGGCAGGTTGGGTGTGCTCCCCCCGAATACCAGGCCCTGGGGACACCTGGGTCCACCCGGGACTCAGAGGCCAGGCAGGAGGGCCAGGCAGGGCTCCCAGGACTCCCACGGAAGGGCCCCTGCAGCCCAGGGCAGGCAGCGGTCTTTGATGGAAGCCTGGACCTCAGCCATCCCCTCTTTCAAGTATGGAGCACCTGATTGTACCCTGGGTGGCCATCAAGGTCCAGAGGAGGCATCAAGCAAGGGCCCAGGTGTACAGGTGACTCTGGTGCCAGACAGAAGCAGGGGACAGGTGAGGGGCGGGCTGCCAAACGCCAGGGAAGGGCACCGGGCAGATACTGGAAAGATCCCTGGTCCTCCAGGCGCCAGGCTGGGAGGAGGGGCACGTGGGGGCGGAGCCAGGGGGCGGAGCCAGGGGACGGGCCAGGAGGGGTGTGACTGGCTCAGGTGCTCACAGGGCCCCTCCGCCTCGTGGGGTGCTAACGGCTCAGCGGTGGACTCTTGCCTGGCACAGGCCAGGCCTTGGCTTTGGTCCCCAGCACCACAAAACACAAATCCAGAGGTCACGCTGGGTGTGGCCGCCCTGCTCACCCGCAGCAGGCAGATGTCATTGGTGTGGGTGGCCGGCTGGTAGTCGGGGTGCCTGGTCACCGCCGCGATGCCGAACACCTGCCGTGTGGGCTCCGTGGGGCGCAGCGTGTGGGCCCCAAGCACCACCAGGCCCGCTCGGGGGTCCCTATGGAGAGTGGCAGGAGAGAACAGGGGCCTGAGACCCTCCTCCAAGACAGGGGCCCAGCCCTGGGCCTCAGCTCAGTGACGTCTCAGGAGCTGCAGGACGGTCAGAATCCTGGCTAGGACACACTTAGAGTGAGCATGGTGCTTAGCAGGTGGGTGGTCCGGCCCCCACCTGGCACAGGTGAGAGCAGTGTCCACACAACAGCCATGATGGCAGCCACGTGGGGTCACCGTCCCCCGGCCTCCTCACCACCTCGCCACCCCTCCTCCCATTCTCCTTGCTGCTGGGTGGGTCCCGAGAGACCCCGACAAGCTGTGGCGGCCACCCTGTCCCTGCAGAGCCCGGCTCCCTGCTGGCCAGGGCCAGCTCCTGCTGTCAGGAAGAACCTCACCTGTGGCTGAAGCAGTGGGCAGCGGAGACCACCCAGCGGGATCGGAGCAGGAAGCCCCCACAGTGGTGCTGGCCCCCGAAGCTCACAGAGGCCATGTAGGGCCGGGAGTGGGGAGTCACCTCACGGCCCCCGATGATGTGCGCCCCCTGGGAGCCTGCAGTGGGGCAGCTGTGTGAGGGGCCAGGCCGGGCACCAGGCAGGTGGGGACAGGGCAGGGTAGGGGAGCGGCAGAGACACACAAGGGCAGGAGAGCGCGTCGGCAGCGGCCTGGGGACCCTGTACACCTGGGTTGGGCACCCATGGGCCACCCCTTCCACCTGGGTCCCCTCCCCAGCTGAGTGGCTGCCCCAGGGCCACGGCCAGGTGCAGGGCCACCTGGGACTCCCCTGCGGGAGTCGGGATCCTTACCAGGGGCCCCGGTAGGCAGTGTCAGGGCTGCGGCCAGGGTCAGCAGCAGGCGCCCCCAGTCCCCCAGCCTGGGCCCCATGGCCAGGCAGGCTCCTCTCCCACAGAGACCTCTGGGCTGCAGCCCCACCCCCACCCAACGGTCCGGAAGGGGGGAAAGGGCTGTGGGTTGTGGTCAGGAGGCTGTGGACCGCCCAGGCACAGCTGGGTGCTTCTGGGAAACCCGGCCACCTAGCTGTCGTCCGCGCAGAGGCCAAAGCTGGCCCTGAGGTGCCCGGGCCCTGGGACTCTGGTCCTTGAGGAGGACTGCTGCAGGGCCTGGGTTCCGGTCTCCGGGCCTCCGCTGACCTGGCTCAGACCTCTGGACCTTGGGGCTCTCTGCACCCCCACAGGGCCACAACCCAGGACACCAGCAGTCCCCTCCCCACAGGCTGACCTGACCCTGACTGGGTGTGGCCGAGCTCCTGCCACTCAAGCATCGATGTCCCCATTGGGCAGCCTCAGCTGACCTCAGGATTGGGAGGACAAGAAGACAGTGCTCTGGAGGGTTCTGACCCTGCCACCTTGGTCACACAACAGGGGCTGGGCACAGGGGACTGCGGTCCCCTGGGGTGACATCCTGCAGGTGCAGACGGTGTCCTGGCTGTGCCGAGGGACAGCACCGGCAGGTCACGGCCATCGCAGTGGTGGGGTCCATGCAGTGAGGCCATCTCCATGGTGTGGACGTGCCATTTCACTCTGCCACCCTCAGTGAGCCACACAGAGGCAGGGACAGAGACAGGAGAGAGACAGAGACGGAGGGCAGAGGGACAGAGAGGAGAGAGACAGTAGGAAGAGAGAGACAGAGAGAGACAGAGAGAGAGACAGAGTCAGAGAGAGGGAGGGAGGAGAGAGACAGGAGAAAGAAACAGGAGAGAGACAGTAGGAAGAGAGAGAGAGAGAGAGAGAGAGAGTAGGAAGAGGGGGGGGGAAGAGAGAGAGAGAGGAGAGGAGGGGGGAGAGAGGAGAGAGAGAGTCAGAGAGAGGGAGGGAGAGAGAGAGAGGGGAGAGACAGAGACGGGAGAGACAGAGATGGGAGAGACAGAGATGGGAGAGACACAGAGAGGAGAGAGACAGGAGAGACACAGAGAGGAGAGAGAGACAGAGACGGGAGAGACACAGAGAGAAGAGAGAGACAGATGGGAGAGACAGAGAGGAGAGAGACACAGAGAGGAGAGAGACAGGAGAGACACAGAGAGGAGAGAGAGACAGAGACGGGAGAGACACAGAGAGGAGAGAGACAGAGACGGGAGAGACACAGAGAGGGGAGAGACAGAGACGGGAGAAACACAATCAGAGAGGGGAGAGAGAGACAGAGGAGACAGAGAGACAGACAGAGAGAGGGGGGGGAGAGACAGACACAGAGAGGACAGAGGGGACAGAGGGGACAGAGGAGAGAGATGGCCACAGAGGGGACAGAGCAGGGACAGGGGGCGTGAGTGTGGAATGCCCGAGGAGCTTGGTGCAGACCAGCCTCCCGTGCTGGCTCTGCCCGTGGACGGTCCTGAGCGGACGGTCCTCTGTTGGCCTGCCCACCCAGGGAGCCGGAGGAGGAGCTGCACATGGGGCTCCCAAGGGTCAGGACAAAGCCCCCACCTGCAGGACCTGGGGCTGCTGAGGGAGGCCGGGGGCAGTGCACAGAGGCTGCAGCACCTGGTACCTGCAGCCCACCCCACGGGCAGCCCCGTCCTTGCACCTGGTGCCTGCAGCCCACCCCACGGGCAGCCCCGTCCTTGCACCTGGTGCCTGCAGCCCACCCCACGGGCAGCCCTGTCCTTGGTCTGCACACATGCTCCTGGTCATCGGCAGAGCCTAAACGTAGTTCAGTGCTGACTTGGGTGGCCTTCTAGGCTGTGTGCCAGGGTCCCCGAGGCTCAGACCGAGGACGGTGCAGTCAGCACCAGGGTACCCTGGTCTGCGTTGCTCCCACCTCCCCCAGCTCACGGGGAGCACAGAGGCAGAGATGTGGAAGACCTCGGGGAGCCCTGTGCCTGTGGGGCGGGGACCAGTGTCACCTGCAGTGTCAGGTATGTGGAGGATGTGAGCACTGTTTTTCTCCATGTGTGACTGAAGGGGAAACAGGCCAGAGAGGGTAAGCTCCTTCATCAGGTCACACAGAAAGGGAGCAAGGGGCCAGGGCTGAAGCCTCTGATTTTGTCAGTTTCACTTCCTTCTCCTTTGACAGCAGTTTTAAAACAAATAACTGTGCTCCCAGAAAGAAGCTCCTGGCACCCTGAGGAGCAGGTTCCTGAACTCACCAGAAAGGGGAGCCAGCTTGTCTGGGGCTGCAGAGCAGAGGGTGTGGCACAGAACTGCTGGACTGGACCCTGAAGGGTCTTCCCACAAGGGTCTGGATGGATTTCCCTGTCTTTGGACAACAGTCTGTGAGGACTCATGAATGATGATACTGTCGACTTGCTGTTGTCATTGCGTTTCTGGTGCTCTTTATATAGTGGAGAGATCAAATCTTGGTCATGTCTTTTTCTTCTCCTATCAGAAAACACAGCCCCCTGGGGAGTGAGTCTCGGTTAATTGTGGGCAGAGGTAGAAGCAGGTTGAGTAGGTCTCTGACCCTCTCTCTGAGAAGCCCAGGGTCTCCAGGGCCATGGAGCCTGGGCATCTAGCCTAGGAAGGGCATCAAGGAAGCACGCCTTTCCTAACCTGAGTAGGGCACACAGCAGGTGCTTAGTAGGTGCAGGGCCTGCTCCCTGCAGCCCAGAGCAGCACGGATGAGTCCAGCACCTAGAGCAGAACGACGGGGACTCTGGAAGACCTCCGACCTGCAGCCCCAGGTCCCAGAGGGTGGGCCTGGGGGTGGCCAGAGGGCTTCCTCACAGACCCTGTGGCCCCTCGGCCGCTCTGGGCAGCGCCCGGGATTCGGTAGCCGGGGTCCAGACTGAGCCCGGGCTGGGCCTCAGGCTGCCCTGTCCTTCCTCTCCGGCTCCGGCTCTCCCCGGGAGGTCCCCACCCGAGGCGGGCTGCGGGGCCTCCGGGCCGGCTCCTGGGGGCTCCCTCCCCTCTCCCGGCCCGTCGACCCCGGCCCCGCCGGCACCTCGGGAGGGCGCCGCTGGCTCGCGGTCCGACGCTGCGGCGGGGCGAGGGCGGGAGCCGTCTGGGCACCGCCGGCCGAGCCTGGGGCGGCCGGGACTCTGCGGCGGCCGGCAGGAGGCGCAGCGCGGGCGCGCAGGGGAGCGCGGCGCGCGCACGAGCCCACCCGGCCGCGCCCGGACAATACCCGCCGCGCGCGGCGATGCCCGCGCCGGTGCCGCCCCCGCGCCGCGCAGCCCCGGCCGCCAGGCCCTAGCCGCCCGCCCGCCCGCCCGCGCCGTCCCCGCAGCGGCACCGCGGACCTGACCTCGCGCGGAGATGGAGTGAGTAGGCGCGCGCGGGCCGCCACCCGGAGGGCCCACGCCGGCCTCGGGTGGGGGCGTCGCGGCCCCCGCGCGGCCCCAGCGGCGCCGAGGGGCTCCGGGCCCGGCCCGCTTCCCAGGGGCCACGCCTGGGTCACCCCGGCAGACCCCGGGGCCGCGGGAGGGGGGCCGGGCTGGGGGCTTCCGGGCCCCGCGGAGGCGTACGCCCGCCCGCCCGCGTCCCCCGGTCAGAAGCGGCCACCTGTGGGTGGGCGGCCTCAGGGAGCCGCACGACCCCTCCCCAAGGGGCACGGCCGGCGCTGGCCGGGCACCCCTCCCCCGCCCCCGCCCGAGCTCCGCGGCTGGCGCCCTGGACGCGCCTTCGCGCTGGGCCAGTCCGGCTCCACCCTGCGCCCCCAGGGCCTGCCAGGTGTCCGGAGCCCCTGCCCAGGCCCAGGTCCGGCGCCCGGGCTGGCCGTGAGTGGTGCGGGCGGGAGGGGCCTCGCTGGGCCGTTCCCAGAGGGAAGCTTGGGTTTGGTTCCCGCCCCTCGGGAAGTCTGAGCCCCTTTCCCCAAGAAGGGGACCCCGTGGTGTGGCCCACAGCCCGAGTCCTGGAGCCTGCAGGCCGGGGGCTCGGGGAGCGGCTGGCAGCAGAGTGTTCTGGACACAGGTGCCCAGTGAGTGTGCGTGGTCATCTGGGCTCAGTCCCCTCTTCCCAGTGAGAGTGCGGCCAGGCCCCTCACTCACACAGGTGGCCCCCGGAGGTCGCCGGATGGGTTTGCCTGGGCCGTGGAGGGGGACGCACCTTCTGTGGTCCAGATGTGCCACCTTGTGAAAGGGTCAGCAGTGCCCCCCTCTGGGCCCCATGCCCACCCATCGGCTGTCATGGAAGTCCAGCCAGCCTGTCCAGGCCAGAGGTCACTCCCCCAGCCTTCCCTCTGGCTGTTTTCTAAGTGGTAACTTTCCTCCTGGGATCCACCCGTGACCCGCCACACCCTGGCCTGGGTGGGAGCCACCGCCATGCTCCCGGCCTGGGAAAGGAGAGACACCCGTGTCCTCTGCTTTTGAAACACAGACAAAGGCCTGGCCTGCTCCCCCCACCCGCCCCGGGAGCCCAGCCAGGGGCTCAGGGGAGCCAGGGCCTGGGCTTGCCGGCTTCCCGTCCCTCCGAGGCCTGTTTATCTGCTTTGCTCTCTTGGCCCAGGGGAGTTTCTCAGGCCTCCTGACAGCAGGGCCTGGGCAGGGTGTGGCCATGGGAGGGGGCTGCCCAGGGGCAGGAGGCAGGGAGAACACCCACCCAGAGGAGCAGGCTGAGGGTTGGACCCCATTGTTCCCTTTCCCACCGCCCTTTTCCTTCCCCACTGAAGATCCTGAGGCTCAGAGAGGGATAGCAGCTGCCCCAGGGTCACACAGTACCTCCCACACTAGCTCTGCAGCTTCTGGGGCCTAGGTCAGCTGTGCCAGGGGCCCTCACTGGGCCATCAGTTGCTATGTCTGGGTGGAAGGAGGGCTGGGTGTCTGCCGCTGTGGACAGCCGTGGAAAAAGCTCTCTCCAGCTCCCTGGTGACCGAGGGTAGGGAGGGGCTTCATGGGGGCAGCCCTGTCTTGGACACCTGGCCCTCACTCCTGGTCCTTCTCCCCGGGGGTGGGGGGAGATGGGCTGTGGGCCTGGAGGGAGGCAGGGCAGCCAGAACGGGACAGCTGACCTCGCCATCACCACCATTTCCCGGCCCACCACCCTGGAGCGGGGCTGGGTGCTGCGGCCGGCCCCCAGGGTGATGGAGGGTTCAGAAATCACATTGAGGGTCTGAACGACATTGAAATGCTGTGGTTTAAGGCTTACGTGAATTTTCATTGACAATGTGAGGGTCTGACAGAAACAGCCAGTATCCCGTGAGCTGCAGGGTGCAGTGAGCAGGTGCTGGGCTGGGGACCTCTGCCCTGGGAGACCCCGGCTGCCCCAGATTCCTCCTTGCCCTCGGCGGGGACCTGGGCCGGGTCTGCTGGGGCGCTGGCTGGTTCCTTGCAGCTGGAAATCGCAGGTCTCCCCCTCGACGCGGGTGGGTTCAGGCAGGAATCCAGTGAGGACTGACTGTGACAACCAGCTTCCATTAACCGCTGCTCTGCCCAGGGCTTCTCGGCTCTCGTGTTGTGGCCACAGCTTCTGGTTTTCTGGGTGACCATGTAGCACTCTACCCCAGAGGGAGGGCATTTAGTTTCAACTGGGAGCCCAGGGGCTGCAGGATGGGCAGAGTGGCTGCCTTGTTTACTCGGTGGACGCTCACTGCCTCCCTGGCCCAGCTCTGAGTACCTCATGGGGTGACCCTGTTGGTTCCTGCGCAGTCGGGCCCAGAGAGGTCAAGGAGCTCAGGAGTCCACCCAGCCAGGGAGCCCCCCGGGTGGGAGCCCCGGAGCTTTCCTTTGGTGCTTTCCTGGGTCGGAGGGGCCAGGGTATCAGACCGAGTGGCATCTTCTTTTAGTTTTCTGAGCCAGGCGGAAGGGAGCCTTGGCGGGGTTCTTGGCCCCCTCCCCATCACTTCTGTGGCTCCCTGGGGATCTTTGGGCCTGTTGCTCTCTGTGAAGTGCTGTCAGGTGGGGTGAGGCCCTGCCTTCCTACCGCCCCGTGCCAGCATGTCTGCCTCAGCCTGTGGCCAGGTCCTTCCCCGGGACCTGGACCTCCAAGCTGGAAAGGGGCTGATGCTCTCAAAAACGTGGCTTTTTGGGGCCGGGGCTGGGGCTCACCTGCGTGAGGCACTGGGTTCCATCCTCAGCACCACATAAAAACTACAGCTAAATTCTTTTTTAAATGTTAAAAAAAAAAACAACCCTGACTTTTTTTCTGCCCTGTGTTCACCCAAACAATCCTCTGCCCCTGTAACAGCCCTCCCGGCTGACCTTCCCACCCCCTGCCAGGTCAGAGGTGGGGGAAACGGGGTGCAGTGGCCACGCCTGTAGAGGCTCTCACCCTCCAGGCCAGCCTGGGCAGCTCAGTGAGGTTCTCAGCAGCTTAGCAAGAACCTGACTCAAAATTAAAAAAAAAATAAATCAAGTTGGGGATGTGGCTCCGTGCAGATCGCCCCCGGGGTTCAATCCCGATACCAAGAGAGAAATCGTGTGGGAAAGGTCTCCTGGCCCCGTCCACCAGAGGCCTTTTCTATGAAGTATGTGCAGACAGAAGGGTGCACCTGGTGCTCGCGTGTGCAAAGGCCCGGAGGTGGGAAGCATCTAGAGATGGGAACATTCTCTGGTCTGGGGTCTGAATCCTGGCTGGCCTGGACTGTACCCGGGGAGCTGTGGGCAGTGGCTGAGCAGCAGAGGAGCCAGGGCCTGGAAGGTACCAGGGGCAGGTCCAGGAAGGGGCCAGCTGGGGCTCTGACAAGAACATCTCCACCAGAGGCAGGTGGGAGGCCTGACTGAAGGACTTCCTCCCCGCCTCTCCTCTCCACTCCCCTCCTGCAGTGCTGGGGCTGGATCCCTGGCCGGGCACGCTGGGCGGGTGCCGTAGCGCTGGCCCCTTTTTATCTTATTTGAGATGGGGTGTCACTGGGGATACCAGGCTGGCCTGGCTGGAGATCCTCCTGCCTCAGCCTCCTGAGTCACTGGGATGACAGGTGTGGCTGCTGCTCCTGGGTCGGACTCCAGAGCTTTGTGGTGGTCAGAGCTCCCACAGGGATGGGCAGCCTGCTCAGGAGGGTCCTGGCAGGGTCCCGCTGTCTTGGATGGTGGCTGTCTCCTGCCAGGGGTTTCCAGCAGGAATTCAGAGGCAGCCCGAGCTGGTCACTGGTCCCAGAGACGACCTGAGCTGGGCTGGTGAGGGCCAGAGCGAGGGCAGCCAGGCCGGGGCACCGCAGGGCCACAGGAGTGCAGGTGGGAGGGCCAGACCTGCAGCCTCCTGGGGTGGACGGCGGCCGCCTGGGCAGTCTGGTGACCCCTGCCACAGGACGAGGAGGAGTGCCCTTCCTTAGTGGGCGTGACTCTGACCCAGAGCCCCAGGAAGGGCCTCATGCCGCCCACGTGGGTGGCAGGACCACGGCCCAGCCCGGCCTGGCCAGGGGGAAGGTAGGCTTGGATGGGTCAGCCACACTGAGCTGCGCAGCCTGGCCGAGGCTCCAGTCCAGGCCTCCTGACCCCTGTCCAGTGTCCCGCTCACATTCTTCGTTCAGGTTGAGTAGCTCTGACCTGAAATTCCCAAATCTGAGCCTCTGAGCACCCTCCCCGCACTTGGTGGAAGCCCCACCCGGAGTCAGGAAGAGCCAGGAGCCGACAGTCCTGCAGGAGAGTCCCCTGGGAGCCCCGGCCTGGCTTCTCCAGCCCCACGGAACAGGGCAGTGGTCCCTCGGTGTGAGTCTGAGGTGTCCCTGCAACTCGGGGGGCTTGGTGGGCAGCCCTGGGCCCCCCGAGGACCTCACTGAGCGCAGACTGATATTCCAGCCCAGAGACTCACTGCGAGTCCAGAGCTCTGGCTCCGCACCCGGCAGGAGGGCCCAGCTGCTCGTCGATCCCCAGAAGGTGACTGTCACCCCCAAGATGGCCCTGCCCCCAGCCCTGCACCACGGCCCTGTCCTGGACCCATGTGTCTGGTCTCCTGAGCACCAGGCCCGTCCACACAGCAGCCACTCGCTCCTGCTCACGGCAAGAGCGCTCCAGGGGATGGGTCACAGCTTGTACCCATTTGTCCATCTGCAGAGGCCTGGTGCTTTGTCTCGTCCCTCGCTGTCACTCCTGGGTGCTGGGCTGGGTCAGGACCCTGCCTTGGCTCAGTGTGAGCCGGACAGAGCCTCAGCAGGAAGATGGGGTGACAGGGCAGGTGGCCCTGGGGGTGGCAGGTGTGTGGCAGGGGAGGGGCTGAGGCCAGGGCACCTTGGGTTGGGGGCTTCCTGGGAGATGGCTCGCTGGTCCAGCAGACATTAAGTGCCTGCTGTGTGCCAGGGACAGCACAGCCCTGTCCTGTTGGGGAGACAGGAAAAAGCAACATCATGGAGTTCCCCGATCTCTGGTCTGGATCCTGTGTTCTGGGGTGGGATGGGGGCTTGGAGGTGCTGGGGGCAAAACTTAGGTGGTCAGGGGAGGCTCCGTGCGGAGGTGGCCTCTGAGGAACCGCCAGGCCTCAGCGGTCTGCCCCCTCCCTGCTGTGAGGGCCAGGGCAGGGTGCGTCTCCTCCCCATCCCAGGCTGGGGGGGGGCACAGATTAGATTCTCTGGTCTGTGGCCTGCCCTGGCCCCCTCTGCCCTGAGGTGATGCTTCTAGAGTTTTCCGTGGGTGGTGAGTTGTTCTCACAGGTGTGGTGGGGCCCTGGGAAGCCTCCGAGGAGGGCTGAGGGGCCAGAGATCCAGGAGGGCTTCCCGGGAGAGGTGGCTGAGCTGGCAGGTGGAGGAGGGGAGGAGGAGGCTGAGCCCCCGGGGCCAGGGGCCAGGCCCTGACTGAAAGAGCTGGTCTGGGGGAGGGGGAGGCTGGGGATGCGGCAGGGCAGCGGGTGGACGCCGTCCTGGGAGTCCAGGGGGGGGACCAGAGAGGTGAGAGGAGGCCTGCCCTCACCAGCCCACAGTGGGAAGGGGCTCTGGGCACCTCACTCCCGGGGCCACGTGACTCTCCCACTGCCTGGCCAAGGTCACTGTCAGCTGCTTTCTTTCAGTCAGCACAGGAATGTTCTGGACACTGGGCCCAGTGCCTGCCCCGGGATGGGACCCTCACATTCTTGCCAGCCTAGCGCTTGCTGCCAGGGCCAGGCCCGTGGGGAGACGCACTGCACCCCCACACCTCCAGACTGCCGTCCTGCCCGCTGGGTGACCTTGGGCCTGTTGCATAACCTCTCTGGGCCTTTAAAAAACAAATGCTCTGCAAAGTGGAGGCCCCTGCCTGCTGTCCCTGGGCTGGGTCCCCATGAGCTCATCTCCTGGAGCCTGGAGTATCTCTCAGCCTCAGCCACACCCTCAGCCCTGAGCCGCCCACAGCACCGCGCTCAGCCCAGATTTTGCTTCCAGCGCCGTTAAAATAAGCGCGCGGACAGGACGCCTGCCCACGCGATGGTGGGCACCCAGGTGCAGCGTCTTCCCCCAGCAGCTCAGAGCTGCTGCCCACCGCCCAGCGGAGGCAGGCGAGGCTCAGGGCTGAGGAGTGGGTTGCCTGGGATCACACAGCCGGGGGCTGCTGCCGCTCTCTTCTGAATGCTCGTGCCTTGAGCGAAACCAGCTTCTCCTCCTGCACTAAGACCCTTTGTGATGGGGCCTCCGCCTCTCCAGGCCTCCAGGAGACCCCGCATCCGGGCCGTGGGGCGCCTGGCTGGGTCTGGCCCTGGACAGAGCAGGGCCTCGGGTAGCAGACCCGCTTTGCCCCTCCACAGCCTCAGTCCCTCACGGGTGAAGAGGCGGGCAGTGTCCTCGGGAGGCAGGGCGTCCCAGGAGGACAGCCTCACTTTACCGCACTAGCGCTCAGCGCCCTTTTCCTTTACTGATGTCCAGGTGCAGATGAGGCCTCTCTAGTCTCGCCTCGCTGCCTTTATCCTGCCCCTCCCGTAGATGCTCGGGGGCGGGAAGCCCACCCTTCTGGCAGCCCCGGGGTGGACAAACCCCGCACCCTAGAGGCGGCCCCTGAGGCCCCTGCAGGAAGCCGCGCCGCCCCCCAGCCGCGCGTCTGGGGGCGGAGATGCTCGGCCCCGCCCCCGCGTGCCGGGCCTCCCTGTTGCCATGGGGACAGCGCGTTGCCAAGGCGACCGCCTCCCGCGGGCCCTCCATCCATCACCCGCCGCTGTGGCGCCCGGGGGCGCGGCGGGTGGCTCTGGCGCCCCCAGGCTGGGGGGGAGGGAGGGGCGCACGGTCTGGGCTCGCAGTCTGGGATGGGGCCCGGGGTGGGGCCTCGAGGGGGGAAACGCACTTCCCGGGCCTCTCCCGGAGCCTGGTCCAGGCGCCTCTCTGTGCCCGCCTGACCTTCCCCTGCCCTGGCCCAGGGGACAGTCCGCCCCAGCCAGGACACTACCCGCCTTGTCTCCAGCCTGGCAAGCTGGCCCTACAGCCGTCCCTGTGTCCGGTCTGAACGGCCACCTGACTGCCAGGGTGGGGACAGGGCACTGGACTGCCCACCGGGCGGCCCCGGGTGCCTCAGGGTCTTAGAGGCCTGGGTCGGCCCCCGCCCCAGCTCTGCCTGCTACCTCAGAACTGGAAAGGGAGTCTGCAGGATGGCTCTCAGGGACAGTGACCGCTGCAGGCCACTCGGCCACCTCTGGTCTTGTCCTCTGGAGTGGTTTCCGGCCACTCGGGACCCAGCAAATGGGAGGCAGCCCTGCTCAGGGGTGAGCTCTGCGCAGCGTGCGGGGCCACAGGACAGGAGGGCCGGCCAGAGGGGCAGGGTGGAGAGGCCACAGAGGCTGGGCCCTGCCAGGCTCCAGACTGGCTCCGTCCTGGGAGTGACGGGACAGGGAGGCTTTAGGCAAGGGAGTGACAGGGCCACCTCTCATTTGAAAAGCTGCCTGGTTTGAGAGTGGGCCAGGCTAAGGCAGCAGGAGATGTAGAGGCCTGGGCTGGCGCGGGGAAATGAGGGGCCAGCAGGAAGGGGGGACAGATCTCTGTGGGGAGTAGAATGGGACACCCCAGCCTGCATCACAGCAGGGCAGGCCCAGAGCCCTAGCTGCCCCGGCCCTTCAGGAAGAACCTGACGTCGGAAAACTGGATCAAACCTTTCCTGAGCCCCATCCGCCAAACCTGGCATCCCGAGAGGTGCTGCCTGCCAGGGAGGGAGGGTCTGGGCAGGGTCGCCTTTGGGCTGGGAGCAGGGTGACTCCACAGTCCTGGTGAGGCGGGGGAGCCCGGGGGTCAGGCCAGGGACTGCAGCTGGGCTGTCTGTCTGTCCCCCAGGGACTGCAGCTGGGCTGTCTGTCGGTCCCCCTTCCAGGCTGAGGTGGAGCCAGCGTGGTGGGGGGCTGGGGACTGCTTCCTGGCCAACTCTGGGATATCAGGGGAAGTCTTGGGACTAGAGGTACTTGTCACTCCTCACTTGGGCACATGGGGACTCTGGTGGGCACCAGGGCTGACGTGCCAAGGGGGCTGAGGACAGCAGCCGGCCCAAGGGCAGTCCTCGGTTTCTGAGAGGTGAGGCTGGGAGGGGAGGACGGCAGTCGGGGGGTCTGTTCCTCGGCGCCTCGCTCCCCTGCCGCCAGGCCTGCCTGGGCGGCCACACGGGCAGCTGACCTCGGGCCCCGGGCGCTGGCTCTCTGGCTCTGCAGCAGCAGAGGCGACGGGCCAGCAGCGTCCCCAGCACTCACCGGGCTCCCACCGCAGGCAGGCTCTCTGGCCAGCCAGAGCAGAGGCTGGGCAGACAGGGTCAGGGAGCAGGAGCTCTCCAGGGTCCTCCAGCGGCTCAGAGCCTGGGGGGGCCTGTCCCTGGGTGCGTGTGGCCCTGTGCGCTTCTTGAGCACCTGCTGCACACCAGCCCTGGAGACGGCTGTGGAGGCTCCCTGACCAGAGCCAGGACCCGTGCTGTGCTTCCTTGTGTGCCTGGAAGGCTCACACCCTCTCTGGGCCTTCTGGGGCTCCGGGTGTGGGAAGCGCTAGAAGACCCAGGGCCTGGGCCGTCTGGTTCCCCTCTGGGTGGTGAGTCCTGACCCTGACCCGGCCTGCTCCCTGCAGTGCCCTTCTCTGGCCCCTGTGTCTGGCGGACTCCTGTGCGTCCCCCTTTGCCCAGACCCATCGGTGGGCGGGGCTGGTCACCTCCTGTGCACCTCTCTCAGTCTGTCCCTCCCTTGGCCCTGCCCAGGGAGCTGGAGGGTCTGCCCAGTGAGTTAATGACCTCAGAGGCTGATAGAGTGACCGCTGCCTCTGAGGGGCAGGAAGGGCCCACTCTCCAGAGGGAAAGGGTCAGTAGCAAGACTGTCCCATGCACAAGGGCAGAACCAGGGCTGGCTGGAAGCAGAGTGGACCAGTGTGACCTGTCTCACCCCCAGGGTCCTCGAGGTGGATGCTTCAGCCCAGCAGGAGCGGCTGCAGGCCATTGCAGTGAGTCCTACCCACCAGGGACGGGAGGCGGGGCCGGGGTCTGGGGCGGGACGGCAGGCCCAGCGCCACCCTCACTCCCAGAGGACGCAGGCCTGCGGGGCCTGGGAGGGGTGTGGGCCTGTGGCCGCGGCTGACCCTGTGACCCCACCAGGAGAGGCGGAGGAGGCAGGCGGAGATCGAGGGCAAGCGCCGGCAGCTGGAGGAGGACAGGAGGCAGCTGCAGCACCTCAAGGTCCGAGGGAGGGGCCACGGGGCCTGGGTGGCGACCCTGACCCACTCCTGACCTTGACCCCAGTCCTGACCTGACCCTGACCCCTGCTGCACAGTCCAAGGCCCTGAGGGAGCGCTGGCTGCTGGAGGGGACCTCTTCCTCGGCCTCAGATGGGGAGGACATGAGGAGGCAGATGCAGGAGGACGAGCAGAAGGTTCAGCTCCTGGAGGGCTCCGTCTCCAGGTGGGTGCCCGGGCCATCAATGCCCAGGGTCCGTCTCCAGGTGGGTGCCCGGGCCATCAATGCCCAGGGTCCGTCTCCAGGTGGGTGCCCAGGGTCCGTCTCCAGGTGGGTGCCCGGGCCATCAATGCCCAGGGTCCATCTCCAGGTGGGTGCCCGGGGTCCATCTCCAGGTGGGTGCCCGGGGTCCATCTCCAGGTGGGTGCCCGGGGCCATCAATGCCCAGGGTCCGTCTCCAGGTGGGTGCCTGGGTCCATCTCCAGGTGGGTGCCTGGGTCCATCAATGCCCAGGGTCCGTCTCCAGGTGGGTGCCCGGGGTCCATCTCCAGGTGGGTGCCCGGGGTCCATCTCCAGGTGGGTGCCCGGGGCCATCAATGCCCAGGGTCCGTCTCCAGGTGGGTGCCCGGGGTCCATCTCCAGGTGGGTGCCCAGGGTCCGTCTCCAGGTGGGTGCCCAGGGTCCATCTCCAGGTGGGTGCCCAGGGTCCATCTCCAGGTGGGTGCCCGGGGTCCATCTCCAGGTGGGTGCCCGGGGTCCATCTCCAGGTGGGTGCCTGGGTCCATCTCCAGGTGGGTGCCCGGGCCACCAATGCCCAGGGTCCGTCTCCAGGTGGGTGCCCAGGCTCCGTCTCCAGGTGGGTGCCCGGGGTCCGTCTCCAGGTGGGTGCCCAGGCTCCGTCTCCAGGTGGGTGCCCGGGCCATCAATGCCCAGGGTCTGTCTCCAGGTGGGTGCCCGGGGCCATCAATGCCCAGGGTCCGTCTCCAGGTGGGTGCCCGGGCCATCAATGCCCAGGGTCCGTCTCCAGGTGGGTGCCCGGGCCATCAATGCCCAGGTCCGTCTCCAGGTGGGTGCCCGGGCCATCAATGCCCAGGGTCCATTCCAGGTGGGTGCCCGGGCCATCAATGCCCAGGGTCCATCTCCAGGTGGGTGCCCGGGCCATCAATGCCCAGGGTCCGTCTCCAGGTGGGTGCCCGGGCCACCAATGCCCAGGGTCCATCTCCAGGTGGGTGCCTGGGTCCATCTCCAGGTGGGTGCCCGGGGCCCATCAATGCCCAGGGTCCATCTCCAGGTGGGTGCCTGGGTCCATCTCCAGGTGGGTGCCTGGGTCCATCTCCAGGTGGGTGCCCGGGCCATCAATGCCCAGGGTCCGTCTCCAGGTGGGTGCCCGGGCCATCAATGCCCAGGGTCCATCTCCAGGTGGGTGCCCGGGCCATCAATGCCCAGGGTCCATCTCCAGGTGGGTGCCCGGGCCATCAATGCCCAGGGTCCATCTCCAGGTGGGTGCCCGGGCCATCAATGCCCAGGGTCCGTCTCCAGGTGGGTGCCCGGGCCACCAATGCCCAGGGTCCATCTCCAGGTGGGTGCCTGGGTCCATCTCCAGGTGGGTGCCCGGGGTCCATCAATGCCCAGGGTCCATCTCCAGGTGGGTGCCCGGGCCATCAATGCCCAGGGTCCGTCTCCAGGTGGGTGCCCGGGGTCATCAATGCCCAGGGTCCGTCTCCAGGTGGGTGCCCGGGCCATCAATGCCCAGGGTCCGTCTCCAGGTGGGTGCCCAGGGTCCGTCTCCAGGTGGGTGCCCAGGGTCCATCTCCAGGTGGGTACCTGGGTCCATCTCCAGGTGGGTGCCTGGGTCCATCTCCAGGTGGGTGCCCGGGGTCCATCTCCAGGTGGGTGCCCAGGGTCCATCTCCAGGTGGGTGCCCGGGGTCCATCTCCAGGTGGGTGCCCGGGGTCCATCTCCAGGTGGGTGCCCAGGGTCCATCTCCAGGTGGGTGCCCGGGGTCCATCTCCAGGTGGGTGCCCAGGGTCCATCTCCAGGTGGGTGCCCGGGGTCCATCTCCAGGTGGGTGCCCGGGGTCCATCTCCACGTGGGTGCCCAGGGTCCGTCTCCAGGTGGGTGCCCGGGGTCCATCTCCAGGTGGGTGCCCGGGGTCCATCAATGCCCAGGGTCCATCTCCAGGTGGGTACCTGGGTCCATCTCCAGGTGGGTACCTGGGTCCATCTCCAGGTGGGTACCTGGGCCCATCAATGCCCAGGGTCCGTCTCCAGGTGGGTGCCCAGGGTCCATCTCCAGGTGGGTGCCCGGGCCCATCAATGCCCAGGGTCCGTCTCCAGGTGGGTGCCCAGGGTCCATCTCCAGGTGGGTGCCCAGGGTCCGTCTCCAGGTGGGTGCCCAGGGTCCATCTCCAGGTGGGTGCCCAGGGTCCATCTCCAGGTGGGTGCCCGGGCCCATCAATGCCCAGGGTCCGTCTCCAGGTGGGTACCTGGGTCCATCTCCAGGTGGGTGCCCAGGGTCCATCTCCAGGTGGGTGCCCGGGGTCCATCAATGCCCAGGGTCCATCTCCAGGTGGGTACCTGGGTCCATCTCCAGGTGGGTGCCCGGGGTCCGTCTCCAGGTGGGTGCCCGGGGCCCATCAATGCCCAGGGTCCGTCTCCAGGTGGGTACCTGGGTCCATCTCCAGGTGGGTGCCCGGGGTCCGTCTCCAGGTGGGTGCCCGGGGCCCATCAATGCCCAGGGTCCGTCTCCAGGTGGGTACCTGGGTCCATCTCCAGGTGGGTGCCCAGGGTCCATCTCCAGGTGGGTGCCCGGGGTCCATCAATGCCCAGGGTCCGTCTCCAGGTGGGTGCCCAGGGTCCATCTCCAGGTGGGTGCCCGGGGTCCATCTCCAGGTGGGTGCCCGGGGTCCATCTCCAGGTGGGTGCCCGGGCCCATCAATGCCCAGGGTCCGTCTCCAGGTGGGTGCCCGGGGCCCATCAATGCCCAGGGTCCGTCTCCAGGTGGGTGCCCGGGGTCCATCTCCAGGTGGGTGCCCAGGGTCCGTCTCCAGGTGGGTGCCCAGGATCCATCTCCAGGTGGGTGCCTGGGTCCATCTCCAGGTGGGTGCCCAGGATCCATCTCCAGGTGGGTGCCCAGGGTCCGTCTCCAGGTGGGTACCTGGGTCCATCTCCAGGTGGGTGCCCAGGGTCCGTCTCCAGGTGGGTGCCCGGGGCCCATCAATGCCCAGGGTCCGTCTCCAGGTGGGTACCTGGGTCCATCTCCAGGTGGGTGCCCGGGGCCCATCAATGCCCAGGGTCCGTCTCCAGGTGGGTGCCCGGGCCCATCAATGCCCAGGGTCCGTCTCCAGGTGGGTACCTGGGTCCATCTCCAGGTGGGTGCCCAGGGTCCATCTCCAGGTGGGTGCCCGGGGTCCATCTCCAGGTGGGTGCCCGGGGTCCATCTCCAGGTGGGTACCTGGGTCCATCTCCAGGTGGGTACCTGGGTCCATCTCCAAGCAAGTTGCTAGGGTCCTTCTCCAAGTTCCCAGGGTCCGTCAATGTCTGGGGTCCATCTCCAGGCCCAGCTGGAGGGTCTGTCTCTGGGTGGGAGCCAGGGATGGGGGGTCAGGTGGCACAGGGTCCTGAGCAGTCAGGATTACTGGCTCCAGGACCAAGATTGGCTGAGGCATGGGCAGGGAAGAGCCCCGAGGGCTGTCCTGGGGGTACTGGGCAGCCCTGGAGCTGGAGCAGCAGGCTTCCCGGCCGTGGGGACTGAGGCTGCCCTGCTGGCCTCTGGGCTAGGGACCCCCACCAGCTGTCAACAGCCCCAGGTGTAAGAGGCTGGGAAGGAGGCGGATGTGGCCCCCAGCACTGGACTGCACTTCCTCCTGGCTCTCTGCGTGGTCCTGCCGTGCTGGGCCCTGGGCAGCTAGGCCTGCAGGAAGCCTGGGGCGGGTGGGGCGGGCGGGGCGGGCAGTGTCCTTCCCTGCTGGGACAGAACGCCTGGAGTTCCGGGCAGGCAGGAGTGATGGTGTCGGGGAAGAGAGAAATGACCAAAATGGGAGGGGCCTGAGAGGCGGAGCCTGCCCAGCACAGAGGGCCCCTGTGCTGGACCTCAGCTGGCCAGAGTCCTGACCGACGGGTTTGAGAGGAAGCGTGGGGGGATTGGCCCCAGGTGGTGGGTGGTGACAATAGGCATGTGGGGTCCCTCCTGGGGCCTCCTCCCCTCCCCAGCAGGGAGGCAGGGATCCCTGCAGCTGCTCATTCAGCCTGGTCCTGGCCGGTGGGCTGGCAGGCGCCCCCTGCAGGCAGGAGCACAGCCAGGGAGGCCCTGGGGGTCTTTGTGTCTTGGCCCTGGGGGCAGCCTGGGGAGGCCCTGAGGGTGGCCTGGGGAGGCCCTGAGGGTGGCCTGGGGTGGCCTGGGGGTGGCTCTGGGGGTGGCCTAGGGGTGGCCCTGGGGCGGCCTGAGGGTGACTCTGGGGGTGGCCTGGGGAGGCCCTGGGGGTGGCCTGGGGGTGGCCTAGGGGTGGCCCTGGGGCGGCCTGAGGGTGACTCTGGGGGTGGCCTGGGGAGGCCCTGGGGGTGGCTCTGGGGGTGGCCTAGGGGTGGCCCTGGGGCGGCCTGAGGGTGACTCTGGGGTGGCCTGGGAGGCCCTGGGGGTGGCCTGGGGGCGGCCTGGGGGTGGCTCTGGGGGTGGCTCTGGGGGTGGCCTGGGGGAGCCCTGGGGGTGGCCTGGGGATGGCCCTGGGGCGGCCCAGGGTGGCCCTGGGGGTGACTCTGGGGATGGCCTGGGGGTGGCCTGGGGTGGCCCTGGGGTGGCCTGGGGGTGACTCTGGGGGTGGCCTGGGGTAACTCTGGGGGTGGCCTGGGGGTGGCTCTGGGGATGGCCTGGAGGTGGCCCTGGGGGTGACTCTGGGGATGGCCTGGGGGTGGCCTGGGGGTGGCCCTGGGGTGGCCTGGGGGTGACTCTGGGGGTGGCCTGGGGTAACTCTGGGGATGGCCTGGGGGTGGCCTGGGGGTGGCTCTGGGGATGGCCTGGAGGTGGCCCTGGGGGTGACTCTGGGGATGGCCTGGGGGTGGCCCTGGGGTGGCCTGGGGGTGCATCTGGGGGTGCATCTGGGGGTGGCCTGGGGGTGGCCTGGGGGTGGCCTGGGGAGCGGTGGCAGGCCTGGCAGCCCCCTGAGCTGCGCTGTGCTTCCCACCCTGGCTTGGTTTTCACTGGGTTTATTTGTACCATTATCTCCTGACTCTCAGAAAGTGACGTTTTTTTCCATTGTCCCTGAAGAGAGAATGTTTCCTGTGGGGAAAAAAAAAATGGATTTGAGTGGAAACGGGGAAGTCTGCAGCCAACTGTGAAGGGAGGTGCCGAGCCAGCCCCGGGGCGAATCCGGTGGCTCCTTGCTGGCCGGTGACCCTGTGCTGTACCTCGGTTTCTCCGACTGTCGAGCGGTGTGACGAGAACACCGTGGTGCAGGGCTGTTAGGAAAAGTCAGAACCAGCTGGTCCTCGGCCGAGAGTGCCCGAAGGGCCCCGGCACACAGAGGCCTTCACACCTGCCCCTCCTCAGGCTGGAAAAGGAAATCGACGTGCTGGAGAACGGGGAGCCGGCCCCTGCCCCCTTGAGAGAGGACAAGGCAGTGTCCAGTCCAGCCCGGACCCTGGCCCCCAGCCCAGCCAAGGAGCAGCCCCGGGGGGACTTGGTGTGCAGCCCAGAACAGGTGAGAGGAATGAGTGGGCAGATCCCTGCTCTGACCCCTTCCTCTGCAGATGCCCAGTGGCCCCAGCACAGATCCCAGCAGGTGCTGGGGTTGGGGGCCCAGCTGTGCAGCCTGGGACATGTGGTTGGCCTCTCTGAGCCTCAGTTTCCCCATCTGTAAGATGCAAGAGCTATTAGAATACTAGCTGGCTACCTGGCAAGGGCTCAGGGGGTGGTGGCCAAGCCTAGACGCAGCCAGACCCACGGGAGGGAGGTTTTGATGGATTCCCTCTCCTTGCACCTTCTGAGCCCCCGCCTGGGCTGGGCACTCCCTGTGTTGGACAGCCCTTCCAGGCGGGAGCAGTGTCCATGGGATGAGAGACGAATCCCAGGCCCAAGGAGGTGGAGAGAGCCTGGCCCCAGGCCACCATCTGGCTTGGCCTTGACTTCTGGGGAGCTGCCCTGGCACAGACATGTTAAGACAGACCTCCAAGTCAGGGTCAGCTCCTCTCCCAGGGGGCTCAGAGGCCTGGGCCCTGCTCCTTCCCTGCACCCTGTCTTGTGGGGTCGGTATGGCCCCTGACCCAGGGAGCTGCAGCTGTGTCCTCTGGGGCTGTTGGTCTGCAGCCCTCCCTGCTGACCATGCCTGGTTGGGGAGACCAGGAAGAGGGGCGGGGGACCCCAGGAAGCCTGTGATCCACCAGAGGCTGGGCAGGCTCCCTGGAGGGTGTGGGATTTGAAGGTGGAGTAGGAGTTCTGCAGGCAGACTGCAGAGGTGCTGCCTGCGGGCTTCCTGGGGAGAGGCAGACCCTGACCAGGACAGCCACTTCCAAGGGCAGTGGGCATGCCCAAAGCTCCTGCTCCTCCTCCTGGAGACTGGGAGCCGGCCCCTGCCCACTGGAGAGAGGGGGACGTGGTTGGAGGGCCAGAGACCCAGGAGCCCCTGTGGGGAAAGATGGAGCCGCCTTTCAGGTGAGGCGTGAAGGAGCAGCCAGAAGACGGCCGCTGGGCAGGGAAGACCACCACAGAAGTGGTCGCGGGAGTGGAGCCCTGGAGTGGTGGGAGACCAGAAGGCGGGGGCGGGGTGACCCCCCCCATTTCCCACATTTCCGGCCCCGACGCCAGGGGAGGTGACGGCCGGGAGAGAAGGGACGGGAAACAGGGCGCCGGCCGGCCGGCCGCGCGGGCGCTGGCTGACCCTCTGCCTCTTTCTTGCAGACCCCGCCGGGCACGCCCAAAGGTAGGCGGGGCCGCGCGCCCCCTGGCTGCGGGCGGGAGGGGGCGCCTGCTCTGCCTGCCCGGTCTCGGCTTCACCACGCCCGCGGGAGGGGCCGGCCACTGTCCGGTGGGTGGGCGGGTCGGCCTGTCCTTGGGTCTGTAACGTGGGGCCAGAAATCCTGCCCTAGAGACCAAGGCCGCGGGACTGAGACCCGGCCGTGGCAGGTGGGTCCCTGCTTGCTGAGGCCATCCAGCCGAGCGGTCCTCCCACGTGGTGGCCGCTGGAGGACAGTGTGGGCCACTCACCCTGTCCTGATGTGGGACAGAGTCTAGACGTAAGCATGACACTGCATGAGGTTCAATAAGTCCACGCTCGGTGAGTGGTGAAACACCAGTCCGTTTTTAAATCCTGTTTTAGGGGGGCCTGTCCCCCTGCAAAGCACCAGGGCAGCCCCCGTGGACGGGGCAGCCGCCATCTCTGAGGCCTGATCTGTGGTGTGTTGATTAATTATTCATGAGAAGAGGGTCTCCTGGACCCACTGTAGAACTAATAATCAAAGTGAATGCAGGCAGCCTCTCGGGCCGTTGTGAGAGTCCTGGGAGCTGAGACAGGAGGACCCACTTGGCACTTCCTTTGGGGGGGGCTCTGTGTGCATCAGGGTCCAGGTGCATGGAAGGGGCCCAGGAGCTGGGTGCATGCACCGGCCGTGAGTCGAGCCTGTGGAGGGCTGTGTGACCTTCTCTCTCCGCCCTCTCTCCACCCTGCCTGCCCAGCAGAGAAGCAGGTGTCCAACACCCCTGTGCGGACCGTCGGAGGCTCCCCCATGGTGAAGGCAGGTGGGTGGTGCCCAGGCTCCGGCCGACCAGACCCCAGCTCAGTCCTCGGGGCCTGGTGGGGTGGGGGTGACCCAGACCTGCCCTGGCCGGGTCGGAAGTGGGCAGTGGTCACGCGGGTGGGGTCTGGACTGAGGCTGAGGCTCTGGGCTGGGGGTGGGCCTCCGGCATCCTCTGCTTTGGCCCTGGGCCACACCCCGGCCAGGCTTCCCCAGGAAGGCGGGCCCCGCGCATGGCGACTTTAACCCAGTGCCCTGGCTTCTGTACCTCTTAACCTCAAGGTGGCCCCTGGGGGGGGGCACAGGCCAGCACCCGCTCCACGGCTGAGGGCGCTGGCTGCAAATCCCACTGGCCCCTGGGCCTCGGGCCGCGGGACCATGTGAGAGGGGCACCTCATCCTGGAGGCAGCCCCCAGGTGAGGCTCAGTCCTGTGTGGTTAGACAGGGGGAGCCATGCCCCATCTGCCACCCAGATGGGGACTGAGCACCCAGGGCCTGGCACCCAGGGCCTGCTCCCACACAGGACTAGACAGTGACAAGTCCTGAGAAGAGAAGGAAGATCTATGGGGGGGACTAGGGTGTGACAGTGCCCTGAGAGAGAGGGGGTCTCAGGGGGGCTGAAGCTCTCCGAAAGGTGGCAGGAGGCCAAGGGGAGCATTTCAGAGTGCAGGGTGCGTTGAGGGCCTGTGCCAGTGAGACCAGCCCTGTGGCCCCCAGGTGAGGTACCCCCCACTTTTTCCTTGGGCCCTTGGCTTTGTGCAGTGCATAACCTGCCCAACAGTGTGGGTGGCCCTGGAAGTCGCTGTCCAGGGACAGGGATGCTCGGCCACTCAGGGACAAGAGATGAAGTAACAGTCACTCGTTCAGCATTATTCGGTACCTGCTGTATGCCAGGCAGGAGGGACCCAGACTGGGGGCAGCTCACTCTACAATTTAGGAACACAGAGCACAGAACGTAGACTCACCGGGCACGGGAAGGCTGAGGCCCAGGGCAGGGGTGGCTGCAAGCCCAGGGTGGGACGACGGTGCAGGAGGTGGGATGTGGGGGCTGGAGCCCCACTGGGCCAGGAGCCTGCAGTGGGGTGAGAGGGGAGAGGCCCAGGACAGAGCCGCCCTGGCTGGGTGGAAGCCCAGGGGCAGATGCTGGGCAGGTGAGTGGGGCCTGGGCTCGGGGCTCCGGAGCCGAGGGCAGGTCCTCCTGGAGAGCAGAGCTGGGCCTGGATGAGGCCCCTGGAGCAGAGTGGAACCCAGGACTGGGCTGGGCCTGAGCACCAGAGGCCAGGTGGGAGGAGGAGACCCAGATGACCCTGAGGCCTGAGGGCTTTGGGGTACCCCAGGTGAGCCAGGCTGAGGGACAGCAGGCTCGAGAGGTCCTGGACCTTGGCTCCGGGGTCCCTGCAGCCGAGGTCTGCAGGGCTGCTCCTTGGCTCCAGCACTGGGCACCTTTTCCTCCTGCCTGGGCAGGTTGGGGGCTGGGGCTGAGGTCTGTCCAGGGGCAGCAGCGAGGCTGGCTGCAGTCGGCCCAGCTGGTCGGGGAAGCAAGATGTTCAGAGGGTCTGGGTGGACAGAGGTCAGGCTGAGCTGGGCTCCACGGGAGGGGTGGAGTCTGGATGTGGAGATGAGCTTGGTGGCCCAGCGGGACGCGAGGTGCAGAGGGGAGGACCAGGGCCGGGGGCTGAAGGCAGGACGGGCCTTGAAGGCCCAGCAGAGGAACCGGGCCCCAGCCCTGGGCACCGGCAGGCACGGAGGCTGTGGAGCGGGGGGAGGCCAGGTCCGCACGGCACTCGCACCCGGCACCAGCACCGTCTCTGCTTGCTCTGCGCTGCCCCCCCTGGCTTGGCGGCTGCCCCCAGGGCACGAGGGAGGGCGGGATCGGCATAACCGTGCCTCTCCTGGCAGCCATGTACTCAGTTGAGATCACTGTGGAGAAGGACAAGGTGACAGGGGAGACCCGGGTGCTGTCCAGCACCACGCTGCTCCCCCGGGAGCCGCTTCCTCAGGGCATCAAGGTCTACGAGGACGAGACGAAAGGTACGCCCCCACCTGCCGGCCTCCAGCCAGAGCCGGTGCGGGCCCCACCCAGCCGGCCCAGGGCTCCCACCCTGCCACGGGCTTGTTGCAGACCTGCGGCTGGAGTGGGAGCCCTCAGGAGACTCCCCTTCCGAGCTCTGGGGGTGCGGCCCAGCCCTCCGGAGCCCATTCGCTGTTCACTTATTCATTTTACTTTATTTTAAACTATTTTTGGTACGAGGGACGGAATCCAGGGGAGCTCTGCTATGGAACCACATCCCAGCCCCACATTTTTAATTTTGAGACAGGGTTTCCCTAAGTTGTTGAGGCTGGTCTCAAACTTGCAATCCTCCTGCCTCGGCCTCCAGAGCCTCTGGGATGATCCTAGGTGTGCGCTCTGTGCCCCGCTGCACTTGTTTATTTTAATTGACTGATTAATGTGTTTATTTTGCAGTTCTGGGGGTGGAACCCCAGGGCTGCTCTCCCACAGATCAGGCCCCAGCCCTTTCCATTTCGGTCTGAGGCAGGGCCTTAGTAGGGCGACCAGGCTGGCTTGGAATCTGTGCCCTCTTCCCTCCGCCTCCTGAGCAGCTGGGAGGACAGGCCTGGGCCACCTGCCTGGTCACCCTTTAAGTGATCTTATGGTGACAAAACTCCTGGAAGACCCAGGGATGTTCCGGGGCCTCGGGGGTCTCCGCCTGGGGCTGGTGGGGCTTCTCCGGAGTGGGCAGGAAGGAGTGCCCAGCAGGGCCTCGGTGTGGGCAGAGGCCTGGGGGGGCCGAGGGACTGGGCCAGAGGGACTCCAGGAGCCCCAGGTGTGGCAGGGAGGGGCTGGAATCTGACTTGGTTTCCAGGTGCCTTTTGGGGGGTGGTATCCAGTGGTCAGTGCTGGCCCAGCGGGCAGGAGGGCCTCGTTCCATACCCAGCACCACAAAGAACAGTCAGGCGTTAACCAGGGGAGCTCCAGGGGCAGGAGGGACCAGGTGCCGGGGATGCCACCAGGAGGCAGGGTCCCAGGAGGAGGGGCCTGGAAAGCCCTGGTCCCTCTGGATCCAGTCACAGGTCACGGAATGTCATCTCAGAAGAGAGACGTGGAAGGTCCATAGTTCATGGGGAGCACTCCTGCCCCCACAGGGACGCCCAGCCCCTCCAGCAGCCCCCGTCCCTCCGGCCCTGCACCCCAGGTCCAGTCTGTCTCTGGACCTTCCTGTCACTGGTCACAGGGTGTGGCCGGTGTGTCTGGCTGTCACTGAGCACAGCTCCTCGGGTCTCTCCATGCTGCAGCTGGGTCACAGGCTCCTGACGGGGGCTCCCAGGGTCGGTACGCTGCAGTGTCCCCTGGCTCCTGCCCTGGCCGAGGGAGTGCACTGCAGGTGGCCAGGCCATGTGTCCCTGGGTCCCCTGCAGACCCTGGCTGCCTGCACCTCTGGGCAGGAGTCTCCGTGGAGTGTGGCAGGGTGTCCGTTTCCCGTCTGGGCTCGGGAGGGCTGGCTGGTGGGGACTTCTGGCCTCCGGGCCCCAGTGCCGTGGGGCTCCCCACTGGTGGGGTGGAGGCTCCGTGTTCCTCAGCCTCACCAGCGCTGCAGTTGTCACCAGAGCCACCGGGGCTGCCCGAGTGGTGTCAGGGCCTCCGCAAGGCTCTGGTGCCAAGGCCCGGGGTGCTTGGAGGAGCGGTGACTGGGGCGTCTCTGGTGCCAGCCTGTGTCGGATGAGGGCAGGCCTGGTTCAGCCCCAGCTGTGGTCCTGTGGCCTGGGGCAGGCGCTCCTGGGTGAGAAGGGGCACGTGGCACCCCCACCTGCCCACCCACCCAGCTCCACGTGGCCTGCCCCCGCCTCTGCCCCCACCCCCAGGGACCCCAGACCTGCCACCCTGGACTCTGCCTGCTGGGGATGGAAGTGGATCCGTTCCGTGGCAGCCTGGGGCTCACATCCTGCCTCAGGGCAGTGTGCACCCCACCCTCTGTCCCGGGAGCAGGGACCTCTCCCAGACCCTCAGCCACTCGTTGAGAGCTTTCCTGGCATCCGGGTGCAGGACCCCCGCCCGGGGTCAGGACCAGGTGCCACCCTGGGCAGCTGGTTCCTAGGAGGGGGTGCAGGTCTCTGGTCTGCGGCTGGTGTCGCCCATGGCCACAGGCCCTGCTGGGGCTGAAGCCTGGTCCTCAGGGAGCACGGTACAGTTGTCACGAGACAGGATGGCCGTCCAGGTGCCTCTGGGAGGGAAGACCGAATGGCCTAGGCTCACAGAGACCAGAGAGTTGGGAATCCCTGTTGCGCTCACCTCCTGCCCCCGGGGTGTGGACCCTGCACACCAGGACCAGACGGCCAGGAGCAACCGGGTCTGGCCCTGGCTGCCAGAGTGACCGGGGCTAGATACTTCCCTTTTATAAACTCTCCTTTTTGCCATCTTTACAATGGGAAGAAAACCCCAGGCCTACTGTGTTACTTCTGTGTTAGCTTCTGCTGCTGTGACAATTGACTTGAGAAAAAAGCTGAGAGGAGGAGATATTTATTTTGGCTCACGGTTCAGGGGTTTCAGCCCCTGGTCAGTAGCTCCATGGCTCTGGGCCTGAGGTGAGGCAGAGAGGGAGAGAGGGAAGGGGACAGGACAGACCAAGGACTCCCTCCCCAACTTCCACCACCTCCCATGATCCCTCCAGCTGTGGGCCCTTCCGGGGATCACCCCAGTGATCCCCGCATGTCCACCCTCTTCCTGGAGACCCCCCTCAGCACACTGCTCACTGGGGACCAAGCCCTCAGCACAGGAGCCTTTGGGGGACATTCCAGGTCCAAACTGTGTCGCCTGCCTTGCCAGGTGACTGCCCGGGAGCTGGCTGGCTGTGAATGTGGAAATGCCAGATGGTGACGTCCCGTCCCTGGCTCCCAGGCTGCCTCAGAGGCACCCGCTGGCTGCGTCCACAGCCTGAGGGCTCTAGCTGTCGGTCCGTCAGGGAATCTGCTTCCTTGGGCAGCCCACTCACACCTCTGTCTCTCCCTGTGCAGTTGTCCACGCCCTGGACGGCACCGCCGAGGACGGCGTCCACCCTCTGAGCTCCTCCGAGGTGGACGAGCTCCTCCACAAAGCAGACGAGGCCGCTCTGAGCGAGGCGGGGTCCACCGCTGGGGCAGCCGAGGCCGGGGGGCCCGTGGAGGCGATCCGGTCCACGCCTGCCCGGCGCGAGATCCCCGGTGTGCAGGCTCAGCCTGGCGAGGCCACCTCGGGTCCGCCGGGCACCCAGCCCGGCCAGGAGCCCCCGGTCACCATGATCTTCATGGGCTACCAGAACGTGGAGGATGAGGCCGAGACCAAGAAGGTGCTGGGTCTGCAGGACGCCATCACGGCCGAGCTGGTGGTCATCCAGGAGCCCGCCGAGACCCAGGAGCCCGCCCCGCCCAATGGCAGTGCCGCCGAGCCCCCTGGCACCGCTGCAGGCGCCAGGGAGGAGAACCAGGTGGGGCCCGAGGCCACCGCCAGCGACCCCCAGGACCTGGACGTGAAGAAGCAGCGCTGCAAATGCTGCTCCGTCATGTGAGCCGGCCCGGCCCCCAGACCCTGGCCCCCCCTCCACACCAGACTCCCGCCAGCCCGGCCCCTCCCGGCGCCCGCCCACCCTGCACCCAGACCTCACGGGCCCAGGACCTGCGAGTGGCTCCACGTCCCTGGAGTTTTCTTTCACTGGAGGAGGGACGGCCCCCGCCCGCCGGCACCCCCCGCCCTCAGCCCGGACCCCGAGCGGGGCACTGGTGCAGAGAAACGGGCCGGCCTGCTCCCCCCGCGGGGACCCCCGACCGCGGCAGCTTCACGACGGGGCTCGCGCCCACCCGGTCCTGGTCGGTGTGGCCTCAGGCCGCCGCCTGTGCCTTCCTGCCACCTCCCACGAGTGTCTGAGGGGACCAGGAGCGGAGGGGTCCCGGGGCCTGGCCGTGGGACTCTCAGGGCCCTGCCAAAGGCGCTGGCCCCCATCCCTGGGCCTGGGGTGAGGCCACGCTTCTGACGGGGCTGGAGGTCTTAGCATGCAGCACGGGCTCCTCTGGACATCTCAGCCTGACAGGTGCCCCCACAGGCCCAGCCAGTGGACGGTGGCACGTAGGGCGGGGACTGGGGGGATGGGCCCCATGGGGAGGGGTCTGTGACCCCTGGGCTGTGTCCTAGACCGGGAGGGCTGGGGTCTGGGAGCTGCCCCCAGCACCAGGGCCACAGGAGCTGCTCTTGTCCTGAGTTTCTGCCCCCCCACTGGGACCTCCTTCCTCCTGGTGCTAATTTGGGGACCCCAGTGGCCGCTCCTGGCCTCCTGTCCAGCCTGCTTGGACCAGGGTCTTGGGTTCCCCTCACCCGACCCAAGAAGTCCGCCCCACCTGCCAGCTCTGCTGGGCTGGGAGCATTTCTGGGCCGGGGGGTCTCCCTGGCTGGAGCCAGAGACCCTGTGGGCCACCCAGCCCAGGGTGGGCCTGCTCACGGCCCTCACTGGATGTGGCAGGGGCTCCCTGCCCCGGGACGGCCCTGCGAGGCCCCGGAGGCACGCTCCTGCCCACTCTCACAGCCCTCTCCTGGAGCGCTGGCTTTGGCGGACAGGCCTCCAGCCCAGGGCCCGCCCTCGGGCCTTCTCTTGGCCAGCGGTCAGCTGCTACAGGGTGACCGCAGGGACCGTGCTGGACGGGAGCTGGGGTCCTGGCTTCATGGAGCCCCTCCGGCAGCTGGGAGGAGGGGTGGTCTCTGCGGGTGGCCTGGGCAGTGGCCATGGGGCCCTCTCTTCCTCCCTGGAATCTGCCCGAGCCCCTCGAGCCTCGAGCCTCCGCTCAAGTGCCCTTGCTGCCCTCCGCTTCTGATGTGTGACGAGGCCCCGATGAAGCAAATAAACAGTGCCAACAGCCCAGTTCCTGGAGTTCTTGGGTTTCGCCGGGCGCGAGGGTGCGGCCGGCCCAGGGTGGGGCCCTGCCCGGCGGGAGCCATAAAAGGAGCTGCGCGGGGCCAGGGTGAGCTGCTGCCCTCTCTGTCCGGCTCCTCCCGGGCTTCCCTGGCCATTTTGGTGGGAGGTGGTGATCCCAGCCTCTGCACACCTGTCGGCGGCACCTGGGCAGGTAAGACCTGGAGGTCAGGGGCGGCTCCTGGGTGGCCAGACTCGTTCCTGTTTCCAGGGGGGCCCTGGAGTCCCACATCCACCCTGCCCTGGCCCCTGGCTGGACTCGTGGCCCTCAGAGATGGGGGTCCCCACAGACACCCTGGTCCCTGGGGATGCAGCAGCAGCAGGGGGCGCTCCAGGGGTCTTCATGCCAGACGGGTTCCCATGCTGACCCCAGTTCCGTCTCACCATGAGGTTGGAGAAGTATCTGGGCCTTTGTTTCCCCACCGTCCCAGGGAGAGGCCAGGCCTGATCCACCAGCAGGAGGTGGGGAGTCTGCTGTCCAGTGTGCCCCGCACCCTGGGTGTCCACTCTTTACCCCCTGAGGCCTGTTTCCCGGTGCGTGGACCATGGAGAGGACTACCTGAGACGGGGTGCCGGGTTCAGATCCGCCCGCCCTTGGACAGGAGGGACACTCGGGAGAGGGGCTGTGTGAGCTGGGGGCCACCTCCGGGCAGCCACCTGGGCTGGGCTGGGCCCTCTAGCACATCTACTTTAAGTCCCCCAAGATGTAGAGCCGGGGGTACTGGAAGGAGGGATGAGGAGATGAGAGACGAGATTCAGGGGGGCCTCGGCCAGCCCGAGGGCTGCTCAGGACAGAGCCCCAGCCTAGGGTCCTGAAGCCCGAGCCCTCTGCACTGGGCCCAGCCCGCAGACAGCGCTGGGCGAGGAGGCCAGCCTACCCCTGGGATCCGGGCTACCTGAGGCCCCTGGGTTCTCTGGCTCCCACGGAGCATCCGGCCTCGAGGTGCCCAGTTGGCAGCGGGGCCTCCAGCCCTCATCCCGGGCTTTGTGTGGACAGGACCACAGGGTCTGTCCCACAGTCCTGGGAGAGCGGCAGTGTGCCTTGTCCACTTCCTGGAGGAGAGGAGAGCCAAGGTCCCATCTGGGGCGTGGCCCCCGGACAGGGGCTGGGTGAGTCTCTGACTCTCCATCCACAGCCGGAGCCGGCAGAGGGGCCGCCGCCTGCCCCAGGCACAGGGACGGCCCTCAGCAGAGTGGGGTGGGCGGGGGACCTGGGCAGCAGCAGCTCAGTGGCTGGAGGCCCCTGGCCAAAGGGGCAGTTGCAGTGGGCAGGATGCCCGCCCTCAGCCCCACCCGGTGTCGTCTTTCTCCCTCCGCCTCTGGACTTTGCTTCCCGGGCCCAGGCGGGGCGGGAGGGGTGCACCTGCTTCCCTAGGTGGGGCCTCTGTGCCTGGCAACCTGGCAGAGGGCCGAGCGGAGGCCTCCCGCTGAGGGGCGGCCATGGCTGAGGCTGGAAGGCGGCTGGGCCGAGGGTGAGGTGGGGCCCTGCCTGGGGCGGGGCGGGGGAGGGTTCTGGTTTGGGGGGCATGTGTCCACTGTAGTCAGCTTCCCGGTGAGCACCCTGGTCCAGCCGGTGTGGGGCTGGCTGGGGCCTCCCCTCCTGCAGACCGGGGCCCACTCTGAGGCCTGAAGTCTGTGCCGATTCCCATGGGGCTTGGGGATCCCAGAATCCCAGGATCTGAACCTGTGACGGGAGGAAGCTGCCAACAGACCACCCCAGGCCAGAAACCCGCCAGCCCCCACTGGCCCTGGGCACTCTGGAACTTCCAGCGTCCAGGTCCAGATGAGGATACAGGGAGGGGCGGGCTGAGCCCAGGTGGGAGCAGGCTGGGCCTGAGGTCCTGGGCTATGCCATCGGGCAGGGCCTGGCCCAGGTCTGTGGTCAGGGCTCAGCCCAGGTCAAGGGACGGGGTGGGGCTTGGCTGGAATCCCACGGGCTGGGGAGGGCCTGGCCAGGAGCCCCTGATGACACTCGCCCCTGAGGGAGGGGACAGGAATTCCAGGGGCCCTCCCTTCAGGTGACCTGCGGGCCCTGGGGAGCCTTTGCCCTGGGCAGGAGGGCAGCTGCTGGGGAGGAGCAGGTGCCGCCCGGGGCCATAACCCGGGTTCAGCGGGCAGCACAGGGGCTGGGCAGGGCTGGGCAGGGCTGCTTCCCGCAGGAGGCTTGTCGGCAGCGTGGGGAGCCCGCAGGGCTCTGAGCCCTGGACCTGTCCCTGGGGTCTGGCTCTGGGGCAGCGGCTTCCCCTCTCTGGGCGTCCGTCCCCTCAGGTGGAGACCAGACACAGTGTTTCCCCTTCCCAGGGCTCCGTGAGGAGCAAACAAGACGTCGGGGGCCACCGAGGACACAGGGGGCTGGGGGTTGAGGCCCCTCCTCTCTGGGCTCCCCCGGCCCCTCCCCAGGCTCCCCCTCCCCAGGCTCTCCCTCCCCAGGACCCCCATCCCCAGCCTCTCCCTCCCCAGGACCCCCCAGGCTCCCCCTCCCCAGGCTCCTCCCCTTCCCTAGGCCCCCCTCCCCAGGACCCCCCAGGCTCTCCCTCCCCAGGACCCCCCCAGGCTCTCCCCCCCCAGGACCCCCCCAGGCTCTCCCTCCCCAGGACCCCCCCAGGCTCTCCCCCCCAGGACCCCCCCAGGCTCTCCCTCCCCAGGACCCCCCCAGGCTCTCCCCCCCAGGACCCCCCCAGGCTCTCCCTCCCCAGGACCGCCCCAGGCTCTCCCCCCCAGGACCCCCCCAGGCTCTCCCTCCCCAGGACCCCCCCAGGCTCTCCCCCCCAGGACCCCCCCAGGCTCTCCCTCCCCAGGACCCCCCCAGGCTCTCCCTCCCCAGGACCCCCCCAGGCTCTCCCTCCCCAGGACCCCCCCAGGCTCTCCCTCCCCAGGACCCCCCCAGGCTCTCCCTCCCCAGGACCCCCCCAGGCTCTCCCCACCAGGACCCCCCCAGGCTCTCCCTCCCCAGGACCCCCCCAGGCTCTCCCCCCCCAGGCTCTCCCCCCCCAGGACCCCCCCAGGCTCTCCCCCCCCAGGACCCCCCCAGGCTCTCCCCCCCCAGGACCCCCCCAGGCTCTCCCCCCCAGGCTCTCCCTCCCCAGGCTCTCCCCCCCAGGCTCTCCCTCCCCAGGACCCCCCCAGGCTCTCCCTCCCCAGGCTCTCCCCCCCCAGGCTCTCCCCCCCAGGACCCCCCCAGGCTCTCCCTCCCCAGGACCCCTCCAGGCTCTCCCTCCCCAGGCTCTCCCCCCCAGGCTCTCCCTCCCCAGGACCCCCCCAGGCTCTCCCTCCCCAGGCTCTCCCCCCCCAGGCTCTCCCCCCCCAGGCTCTCCCTCCCCAGGACCCCCCCAGGCTCTCCCTCCCCAGGACCCCCCCAGGCTCTCCCTCCCCAGGCCCCCCCCAGGCTCTCCCTCCCCAGGACCCCCCCAGGCTCTCCCTCCCCAGGCTCTCCACCCCCAGACTCTCCCCCCCAGGACCCCCCCAGGACCCCCCCAGGCTCTTCCTCTCCAGGACCCCCCCAGGCTCTCCCTCCCCAGGACCCCCCAGGCTCTCCCCCCCAGGACCCCCCAGGCTCTCCCCCCCCAGGACCCCCCCAGGCTCTCCCTCCCCAGGACCCCCCCAGGCTCTCCCTCCCCAGGACCCCCCAGGCTCTCCCCCCCCAGGACCCCCCCAGGCTCTCCCTCCCCAGGACCCCCCCAGGCTCTCCCTCCCCAGGCTCTCCCCCCCCAGGCTCTCCCTCCCCAGGACCCCCCCAGGCTCTCCCTCCCCAGGCTCTCCACCCCCAGGCTCTCCCCCCCAGGACCCCCCCAGGCTCTCCCTCCCCAGGACCCCCCCAGGCTCTCCCTCCCCAGGACCCCCCCCCGCTCTCCCTCCCCAGGCTCTCCACCCCCAGGCTCTCCCCCCCCAGGACCCCCCCAGGACCCCCCCAGGCTCTCCCTCCCCAGGACCCCCCCAGGCTCTCCCTCCCCAGGACCCCCCCAGGCTCTCCCTCCCCAGGACCCCCCCAGGCTCTCCCTCCCCAGGCTCTCCACCCCCAGGCTCTCCCCCCCAGGACCCCCCCAGGACCCCCCCAGGCTCTTCCTCTCCAGGACCCCCCCAGGCTCTCCCTCCCCAGGACCCCCCCAGGCTCTTCCTCTCCAGGACCCCCCCAGGCTCTCCCTCCCCAGGACCCCCCCAGGCTCTCCCTCCCCAGGCTCTCCACCCCCAGGCTCTCCACCCCCAGGCTCTCCCCCCCAGGACCCCCCCAGGACCCCCCCAGGCTCTTCCTCTCCAGGACCCCCCCAGGCTCTCCCTCCCCAGGACCCCCCAGGCTCTCCCCCCCAGGACCCCCCAGGCTCTCCCCCCCCAGGACCCCCCCAGGCTCTCCCTCCCTAGGACCTCCCCAGGCTCTCCCCCCCCAGGCTCTCCCCCCCCCTCTCCCTCCCCAGGCTCTCCCTCCCCAGGACCCCCCCAGGCTCTCCCTCCCCAGGCTCTTCCCCCCCAGGCTCTCCCCCCCAGGACCCCCCCAGGACCCCCCCAGGCTCTCCCTCCCCAGGACCCCCCCCAGGCTCTCCCCCCCCAGGACCCCCCCAGGCTCTCCCCCCCAGGCTGGGGCTCAGCACTGCAGGACAGACCAAGGGTTCAAGCAGGGGGATTCCTGGAATGTGGGCACCTGCCCAGCAGCCCTTCAGGGGCGTCCGGGGTGGCACTGAGGCAGGGGTCACAGCAGCCACCTGGGCCACAGCTGGGTGGGCCCAGCAACCTTGAACCCAGACCCTGGACCCCACCCACTGGCCTCAGTGAGTCAGGAGGCCAGCACCCCACCCTGCCCCACCAGAGGGGAAGCCACACTCAGAGTGGGTGGTGGCTCCCTGTCCCCAGAGCTGATGTCCCAGGTGGGTTATAAATCTTGCCCATAAACAGCTGCCACTCATTGGCCTACACTCCTGCAGCAAGTGTAGCCCTGCCCAGGGCAGGGAGAGGAGCTGTGTCACCGGCCCAACCCTGGGCAGCGCGGGGTGGGGGGCCTGGGGGCTGAAGGGCAGCAGGCTCTGCCCGTCTTATTGAGCACCTGCTGTGTACCAGGATGTGGGCCCAGGGCTGTGGTGGGACATGCTCCTTCAGCGCAGGAGGCAGCCTTGCTGGGGGCACAGATGCCACCCAGGAGCCCACTCACCACGGCGGCGGCAGCCCTGGGGACCCGGTGCTGCAGGCCCTCTGGGCCTGGGACACAGGCTGCAGCACACCCCTGGCAAGGCCCCCTCTGCTCCACCATGAAGACCACCAGGTGCTCAGGCAACCTGGCTCCCAGGGAGGGACGTTCTGGGCCCTCGGGGAAGCATCCTGTGGGCCATGGCAAAGGAAGGTGCAGAGGAAAGAAACCAGGGCCCTGGGGCAGAGAGGGCTGTGGGCCGAGGCTGGGGTTGGCACGGAGGCCAGGGGACACACAGTGAGGACAGAGCCGTGACCTTGAGGACACTGGGTGGGGGTGTCAACCAGAGGCTGTGTGGCTCCCCAGACACAGGGTCCTCAGTGTCCCCAAGACAGGGGTCCTGCTGGTGAAGCAGGACAGGGATGGGCCTGTGGGAGCCTGCAGCCCAGAGCTGCGTCCCTCCCCGGGCCTCGGGGTCCCCCTGGACCTCCCTCAGCAAGGAGCAGGCCAGCGGAGGCCACATCATCCCGCATCTGGGGAGGCAGGGAGGGGCAGGAGGGTCCCAAGTCCAAGGCCAGTCTGGGCAGTTTAGCCAGATCCCGGCTCAAAGTGAGATAAAAAGGGCGGGGGTGTGGCTCAGGGTGGAGCAGAAAGAGAGACCCCCAGGCCACAGGATGAGCAGAGGGGCAGGTGGGCGCTGGGGGCCCTGTGTGGGTGCCCGAGGGAGAAGGGTGCAGGGGACACCCTGGACTGGGAACATCAAACACTGTGGCAGCTGTGGGGTCAGTGGGGGATGTCCAGAGACTGGGGCGTGGCTGGACCCAGGCATTCCAACTCTGGGGTGCCGTGTTGGAGTCACTCTCCAGCAAGTCAAGGAGGCTGAGGGGAAGAGGGTCCACTCTCCCACATGAATGGCCAGGCCCAAGACTTCATGGCACGGTCCCTGATGAGTACTGAGCCCCCTGAGCCAGTCAGAGACCAGGAGGGAGGATGCTGAGACTGGCTGGGCTGAGTGGAGGGTGGGACACTCTGCTGGCTCTGCTGGGCCACTTGCCAGTGCCTCCACCACTAACAGGCCATTTGGCTGGGACTTTGCCCTGGGGGGCTGTGACCTGGGGGGCTGTGACCTGGGGGGCTGTGACCTGGGGAGCTGTGACCTGGGGGGCTGTGACCTGGGGGGCTCTGACCTGGGGAGCTCTGACCTGGGGAGCTGTGACCTGGAGCTGTGACCTGGAGCTGTGACCTGGGGCTGTGACCTGGGGGCTCTGACCTGGGGAGCTGTGACCTGGAGCTGTGACCTGGAGCTGTGACCTGGGGGGCTGTGACCTGGGGGCTGTGACCTGGGGAGCTGTGACCTGGGGGCTGTGACCTGGGGGCTGTGACCTGGGGGGCTGTGACCTGGGAGCTGTGACCTGGGGAGCTGTGACCTGGGGGGCTGTGACCTGGGGAGCTGTGACCTGGGGGCTCTGACCTGGGGAGCTGTGACCTGGGGGCTGTGACCTGGGGGCTCTGACCTGGGGAGCTGTGACCTGGAGCTGTGACCTGGGGGCTCTGACCTGGGGAGCTGTGACCTGGAGCTGTGACCTGGAGCTGTGACCTGGGGGGCTGTGACCTGGGGGCTGTGACCTGGGGAGCTGTGACCTGGGGGCTGTGACCTGGGGGCTGTGACCTGGGGGGCTGTGACCTGGGAGCTGTGACCTGGGGAGCTGTGACCTGGGGGGCTGTGACCTGGGGAGCTGTGACCTGGGGGCTCTGACCTGGGGAGCTGTGACCTGGGGGCTGTGACCTGGGGGCTCTGACCTGGGGAGCTGTGACCTGGAGCTGTGACCTGGGGGCTCTGACCTGGGGAGCTGTGACCTGGAGCTGTGACCTGGAGCTGTGACCTGGGGGGCTGTGACCTGGGGGCTGTGACCTGGGGAGCTGTGACCTGGGGCCTGTGACCTGGGGGCTGTGACCTGGGGGGCTGTGACCTGGGGGCTGTGACCTGGGGAGCTGTGACCTGGGGGGCTGTGACCTGGGGAGCTGTGACCTGGGGGCTGTGACCTGGGGGCTCTGACCTGGGGAGCTGTGACCTGGGGGGCTGTGACCTGGGGAGCTGTGACCTGGGGAGCTGTGACCTGGGGAGCTGTGACCTGGGGGGCTCTGACCTGGGGCTGTGACCTGGGGAGCTATGACCTAGGGAGCTGTGACCTGGGGAGCTGTGACCTGGGGGCTGTGACCTGGGGGGCTGTGACCTGGGGGCTCTGACCTGGGGGGCTGTGACCTGGGGAGCTCTGACCTGGGGCTGTGACCTGGGGGCTCTGACCTGGGGGGCTCTGACCTGGGGCTGTGACCTGGGGGGCTGTGACCTGGGGAGCTGTGACCTGGGGGCTGTGACCTGGGGCTGTGACCTGGGGGCTCTGACCTGGGGAGCTGTGACCTGGAGCTGTGACCTGGGGGCTGTGACCTGGGGGGCTGTGACCTGGGGGCTCTGACCTGGGGGGCTGTGACCTGGGGAGCTCTGACCTGGGGCTGTGACCTGGGGGCTCTGACCTGGGGGGCTCTGACCTGGGGCTGTGACCTGGGGGGCTGTGACCTGGGGAGCTGTGACCTGGGGGCTGTGACCTGGGGCTGTGACCTGGGGGCTCTGACCTGGGGAGCTGTGACCTGGGGAGCTGTGACCTGGAGCTGTGACCTGGGGGGCTGTGACCTGGGGGCTGTGACCTGGGGAGCTGTGACCTGGGGGGCTCTGACCTGGGGCTGTGACCTGGGGAGCTGTGACCTGGGGGGCTGTGACCTGGGGGGCTGTGACCTGGGGGCTGTGACCTGGGGAGCTGTGACCTGGGGGGCTGTGACCTGGGGGGCTGTGACCTGGGGGCTGTGACCTGGGGAGCTGTGACCTGGGGGGCTCTGACCTGGGGAGCTCTGACCTGGGGGCTGTGACCTGGGGAGCTGTGACCTGGGGGCTGTGACCTGGGGAGCTGTGACCTGGGGCTGTGACCTGGAGCTGTGACCTGGGGAGCTGTGACCTGGGGGGCTGTGACCTGGGGGCTGTGACCTGGGGAGCTGTGACCTGGGGCTGTGACCTGGGGAGCTGTGACCTGGGGGGCTGTGACCTGGGGGCTGTGACCTGGGGGGCTGTGACCTGGGGGGCTCTGACTGGGGGGCTGTGACCTGGGGGGCTGTGACCTGGGGAGCTGTGACCTGGGGCTGTGACCTGGGGAGCTGTGACCTGGGGCTATGACCTGGGGGGCTGTGACCTGGGGGGCTCTGGCCTGGGGGCTGTCACCTGGGGGCTGTGACCTGGGGGCTGTGACCTGGGGGGCTGTCATTCCTTTCTCCCTCAGTGAGTCCAGAGGTCTCCATCCGCCAGAGGAAAGTCAAGCCAGGAAACCCCAGAAGATGGACCGGGTGACCAGGTACCCCATCTTCAGCATCCCGCACTCGGCTCGCATCACTGGCCTGGCGCTGGACGGAGACACCAGCTACGCCATCGCGCTGGTGGGCGTGGGGCCCGAGGAGGCTGGCTGGGACCAGGACAGGCCACAGGCACGGTCCCCTGACCCTAAGGCCCAGGTGGACCTGGTGAAGACCGGGGCGACCCACAGCAGGCAGGCCTTCGCTGGCCAGTGGTCCCTGAGACCACTCTGCCTGGAGGACGACAAGGACGGGGACACGCGGACTCACCACCCGCGTGCCAGCAGTGTGCTCCCCAGGCAGCGGCAGGACCTGGAGCAGGAGCGCTGGGCCGTCCTCCAGGGCCAGGCAGTCAGGAAGGGTGGCACGGTGGCCACGCTCGGCGGCGCCTCTGACCACGGGGACCCCGGGCCCCTGGGCCACCTGCAGTCCACCCCCCTGGAGGAGGACAGGATTGACAGGGAACAGATCGACTTCCTGGCAGCAAGACGGCAGTTCATCACCCTGGAGCAGGCCAACGCCACGAGGGCGCCCCCCAGGCCCCCCACCAGGGCTGCCCCCCCGTGTGCCCCTCCAGGGCCCAGCCCAGCTCTGCCGGCCCCAGGCAGGCCTCCCCTGGCCAATGGGAGTGTGGTCCCCCGTGAGCCCCAGGTGAGGGAGCTGTTCAGGGAGAAGAAGGGCCGGGGTCGGCCTTTGGGGTCCAGCATCCCCGCTGTCCGTGACCCTGGCTCCCGGCCCCGAGTGGAGTCACCAGAGGCCCCCAAGGAAACGCCCATCGAGCGGGAGATCCGACTTGCCCAGGAGCGCGAGGCCGACCTGCGGGAGCAGAGGGGGCTTCGTCGGGCGGCTGGCTGCCAGGAGCTGGTGGAGATCCCCACCAGGCCAGTGCTGACCAGGGTGAGCCTGGCCGAGGCCCCTCGGTGGGACAGGGGGCGCCCATCACTGTACGTGCAGCGGGACATGGTTCAGGAGACCCAGCGCGAGGAGGACCACCGGCGGGAGGGCCTGCAGGCGGCCCGGGCATCCACGCCCGACTGGGCCTCCGAGGACCCCCAGCCTGGACTCAGAAGAAGTGTGAGCTCCGACTCCATCCTGGGTCCCACTCCAGACGCCCAGGCGGCTGACCCCGCCCCGGCCTCCAGGAAAGTGAGCCGCATCTCCCCCGAGGCCTACCAGCCCTACCTGGCCGCCCAGGGCCCCCAGCTGCAGATCTCGGCCCTCAGACCCCATGGCAAGCCCAGCGGCCTCTCCGCCGAGGGGGTCAGGGCTGTGGCCTCTCCCAGGGCCGCGGGGTCTCAGAGGCAGCTCCCAGAGTCCTCTGGAAAGCCCCTGAGCACCAGGCAGGAGTCTGCCCAGCCCCTCCGGGGAGCCCCGTTGGCCGGCGAGGGCCTGGTCCGGTGGGATCACTTCCGCCTGCGTCCTCTGCGGTTCAGGGCCCCAGATGTCCCTCAGCAGGCTGAGGCTCCCCAGGCCTGGGGCCGGGAGACGGCGGGGACCCCAGTGCTGAGGCTGCAAAAGTCCCTTTCCTCGGATCTGCTGGAGAGGGAGGTGGAGAGCGTCCTGCGCCGGGAGCGTGAGGTGGCGGAGGAGCGGAGGAGTGCCCTCTTCCCAGAGGTCTTCTCTCCGCCACCAGAGGAGGACGGTGAGCCGGACTCCAGGAGCTCCTCGCGGGCATCAGGTGAGAAGGGGCGGCCGGGGAACAGAAATGGAGGCAGAGTGGAAGGCTGGCTCTCGGGGAGGGGAGAGATTTTGGAGAAATGTCAAGTCTGCCTCAGGGCTTTCACCTTACGGACCCAGATGATTTGTTACGAGGTGCAGAGGGGTTCGCCAGTGTCTATCATCTCCGTGGTCCTTCCTGTTCAACATGGTCTATCCCTGTCGCTCGCTGCTCTTTGCCTTGATGACTGAGTCCAGCTGTCCACCCAGAGTCTCCTGACTGGTTATTTTTGTCGATCTGTCAGGATCAGTTGCTGCTGCCTGTCCATCTGTCAGCTGAGCGGAGGTCTGACGGTGGGTCTGCCCACTGATGCCCCTTCTTTCTCCCACTCCCCGTCCCCAGGCATCGTGGGCAGCTACTCTGTGTCCGAGTCCCCCGTGTTCACCCCCATCCGCCTGCACTCGGGCCTGGTGTGGAAGGCAGAAGCCCCGGCAGCGGAAGCGGCTGGGCAGAGGAAGAAGGAGCTCTGGGTGCGTGGGACGGGCCCCAGGCCAGGCGGGCCAGGGTGATCCTCGCCTCCCAGCCAGGCCTGCTCCCCATGGAGCCCCAGTCTGGGGGACCGGGAGGCTGCGCCCAGGGTGGCGTGAGGGGGCCGTGTGGTGACCACTTGAGTCTGGGCGGTGGGGACCCTAGGAGAGTTGGAGGGAGGGGTGTGGGAGGCCTTCAGGCAGGCTCCTGGGAGGACCGGGGAAGGACCGGGGCTGACCGGCCTCTCTCCGCAGTACGCAGGCATCAACCCCGCGGATCGGGTCAACTCAGAGGTGAGTCGACGCACAGTGGCCACCCATCCCGCAGATCCTCCTGCGGGTCCTCCTCCTCTGGCCTCCTCCGCTCCAGGGTGGGGCCCAGCCGGCTGGGGGGGGGGGCGTGGTGTCCGCCAAGGTGGGTGCTGCTGGACTCCGCCGTGATGGCTGCGGGGCTTCACCTGCTTCCACCAGGTGGAGGGCTGGGCTCAGATCAGGGGGTTTTTCTGGCGTCCTGGCCTCAGCCTCCCTCTAGCACCACCAGGCAAGGGCACTTCTGTGAGGGGTGAGTGTGGAAGTGCAGCCATCTCAGAGGGCAATCCGTCCTCCTGGAGCTGAGTCCAGACTTCTTCCCTGGGGAGTTCCTCGGTGGGAGTCGGCAGGTTCCTTGGTCAAGCTGCCAGGAGTAGAGGCCTGAGACAGAGGAGGGGGTCCTGTCCCCTGTTGTAGGCCTTGTCTGTGACTTGGCAGTGCCAAGGTGCCTGCTGAGGGCAGGACCCTGAAGACACTGCCTTTTCTGGTGCAGATCCTGGAGGCCACTCGGGTGACCCGGCACAAAAACGCCATGGCAGAACGATGGGAGGCCGGCCTCTATGCCATCGAGGGCGAGGACTGAGCTTGGGGACAGGACGTGTTGCCCTCCCTGGCCCTTAGGAACTGCCAAGACCAGCACGGCCCCCCTCCCCGAAGCAAACAGGCCCCGTTGAAATCCAGGTCTGAAGGAGGAATCACTCCTGAGGACTGGGCGGGTTTTCTTTTCCGTTTTTATTTTCCTGGAGAAAATGCTTTGGAGTCTGCAGCTGCGCTGAAATGAGATGGCTTCCGATTCTTCTGCCTCAGACCGAGATTTGCCCCAACGCCCTGGGGGCCAGGAGACCAGGCGCTTCGCCTGGGCCTTCTTGGGGACACTCCGCCTCCCCCTGAGGAGTCCCACCGCACCGCCCGCGAGATCCTCTGGCCAGAGGGGGACTAGCCACGGCAACGCCTCTGCAGCCTGCTGCAGGGCCGCAGAGCGCCGCCTCCACCCGGGAGCCGCCTGGGACGTCCACCGAGAAATACACTGCCCAGCAGCCTGCCTACCGGCTGCCTGTAGCACAAAGCCAACCTCACATCTGCCTGGTCTTTCTTGGCGCCAGGTCTGCACTGGGACCCCGCGTCCCCTGGAGCGGCAGGTGCTGGCCTGGGCCCCCCGGGGCCCCCCCATCTCATCTCCAGCACTTGAATGCTTGTTGAGCGCCTGCGGCATCCCTGGCCTTCCTGGTGTCAGGGCGATGGGAGGGTCGTGAATTAGGCTCCAAGGGACTGTAGGCTCACCAGAGACGGTGGGATCCTACTGGCCAGGGCCACGGATGCTGGACGCAGTCCCATCATGCCCCGCCGCTCTGCACCCTTGGGGATCCTCTGGCTGCTCGGCCTCAGTGGTGAAGACCCAGAGGGGTGCGTCTGTGTGCCGCCAGGGTGACCCACCCCGTGTGAAGCACACTGTCCCTGGCCCAGTTTTGCACCCCCCTCCCCGGGATGCTAAGAGAGGCCATATAGCCTGGGGACCCGCTTGGGAAGGCCGGCCATGGCTACTTTAAGAACTCTGTATTTAAGGCGGGCCCCCGGGACAGCCACCGGCAGACGTGGGTCTGGAATAGCCCCACAGCGAGGGACCCCCAGCCGAGGAGGCCCGAGGGAGGAGGCTGGCTCCCGCCCTCAGGGAGCTCTGAACTAAGGCTGGCTGCGGCCCCTGCACCTGGGCGATGCTGTCCACGTGGGCTTTCTGCCCTTCCCCGGGAGGCAGGTCCAGCACGGGCATCCCAGGTGGGTCTCAGAGGCTTCTCCAGGGTCTCCCTCCTCTGTCCCCTGGTGCCTGGCGGGAAGTCCCTGTTCCTCTGCCTGAGGAGGCAGGTCTCCCACGGGCTAGAGGCAGGTTGGAGAGCAGGAGGCGGAAGTCCAGGGGAGCCGGGCTGGTCCCTCCTGAGGCCCAGCAGGGGTGTGTGCCCCTCCTCCAGCTCCAGAGCCAGCAGTGCAGCGTCTCGGCGTCCCTCTCTGACTCTGGCCCTCCTGCCTCCTCCCGTGAGGACCCCGGGCCCCAGATGGCCAGGTAGCTGCAGCTCAGAGCCCCGCCTGCCACAGGAGGTGACGTGTCCACGGGCCTCGGAGTCTGCAGCCTGGGCCTCTTGGGGGCTGCTTTCTCCTTTCTTCCTGTGGTGCTGGGGGTTGGACCAGGACCTGGGGCACCCACGGCCAGCACCCTGCCGACCGAGCTTCGTCCCCAGCCTCTTGGGGGCCATTTCTACCCTCACAGAGGGTCTTGGCAACCCCGTCTCCACTGACCTTCTGCCACCTCTGCTCAGGCTCCCTGGGACTGTGGCTGCCAGGTGCTGCCTGCACGAGGCCTGAGGCCCCACCACGGGACCAGGCTGCGCTGAGGCGGGTCCCTTCTTCAGGGCAGCCGCTGAGTCCTCTGCCAGTCACTGGGTCAGAGGAGCATGTTCACGTGTCATCTCATTCATGACACTGTCCCAGCTCCCCGTGGCCCGATTTCCTGGCCTCAGTAGGTCTCCCCCGCCCCACAGCACCCGGGGGTGAAGGCCCACAAGATCCTCAGTGGGTGCTGGAGGGTGACCACCCTGCAGGCCACCGTGCCCACAGGCCAGCACAACTCTGGGCCACAGAGGGCTCCCCAGGCTGGCTGCCATCTCTGTCTGCCTGCCGCCTCCCCTCAGCTGGGGACAGAGCCGTGGTGCCCAGGAACACCCTGGCGACCCTGTTCTGTAAGTAGGGGGAGCGGCAGTGACATCCTGGAGGGTGTTACGCGGGTTAGAGGCACCCGGTGTGGCTGCCTAATCAACGCGGCGCTCTCTAGGCAGGATTAAGTAAGTCCTCCCCAGAAAACCAGGGAGGACTCACTTAAAACCCCGCTACTTCCTGGTTTGAGGCAGCCAGCAGTAAGTGCACACCGCCACCAGAGGGCGGCACAACACCAAACACTGACCCGAGGCCAGCCCCGGAGGCCGGTGGCCTCCAGGTTCCCACTGCTCCTGCTGCAGAGTCCAGCCCCTCCCCTGGGCTGCTGCCTGGCAGAGCCACACTGGACACGGAAGACCTGCTTCCCTCTGTACAGTTCTTAGGTTCTTTCAATTTTTGAAACATTTTAATGAATTTTCCCCAGAACATCAAAATAGCAGGAAAACGTCAAAAAATGGCCAAGGATGTCTATTAAAATGCACAGCATCTGTGTGTGGCGTGTGGAGGTGAGGGTCGAAGCCAGAGGCGCCGTTCTGCGGATCCACACCCAGCCCTTTTAAGACCCTAGTGACAGGGACTCGCCAAGTGGCTCCGGCTGGCCTGGACCCTACAGGTCCTCCTGCCTCAGCCTCCGAGTCCCTGGAATCACGGTGTGGGCCATCACGTCCAGGTCGATTTAAATATCCGCACAATTCTAAAATTGGGGGGCTGGGATTGTAGCTCGATGGCAGAGCATGACCCAGCACATGTGAGGCCCTGGGCTCCATGCTCAGCACCACCTAAAAATAAGTGAATGAAATAAAAGTATTGTGTCCATCTACAAATAAATATGTGTATTTTTTTTAAGTTTTTAGTTATAGATGGGCACAATATTTTGTTTATTTTTATTGGTGCTGAGGATCGAACCCAGTGCCTCACATGGGCAAAGCAAGGGCCCTGCCCCTGAGCCACACCCTGCCCAACTAAATACATTTTAAAAATTTCTAAATTTGGCCAGATACAGTGGCACACGCCTGTAACCCCAGCGGCTCAGGAGGCTGAGGCAGGAGGATGGCGAGTTCAAAGCCAGCCTCAGCAAAAGCGAGGCACTAAGCAACGCAGTGAGACCGAGTCTCTAAATAAAATACAAACAGCGCTGGGGTGGGGCTCAGCGGCTAAACGCCGCTGGGTTCAATCCCTGGTACAAAAATAAAAATGAAAATTTAAATTTCTCCCGAGTCCACTATCACCTTGCCCACGGTCCTGGCCCTGCAGAAGGGGTGGGCACAGTGACCTGTGGGGACTCTCAGGGTAGGATGTCAACCTGGGGATGTTGCCCTGAGGGATCTGGAGGGCGGCCAGGTGGGCAGGGCCTGGGGCGCTGCCCACGAGCAGCACGGCTTGCCCTGCGGTCACTCCTCTTTCTTTCTGCCCTTCCATCTTTCTCCCCCTTCATCCGCTTGGACCTCTGTGTCTGGATTTCTGCTGTGGCCCCTCCGGCCAGGTCTCTAGCTCCGTCTGTTCTCCCCAGAGGCTCACGGGGCCTCTGGCACCCCGAGTGCGTGTCTCTGTTCAAAGCCCAGATCTCCCACCGCTAGAGGCCCTGCAGGACCCCCGCTCTCTGGCGCCCACCTCCCACCCCTCCCTCCGCTGGTCTGCTCCAGCCACGCAGCCTCCTCGCTGAGCCTCGACGGGTCAGCCCGTCTGCATGGATGGCGCCTCAGTCTGAGAGTCACCCCCAGGCCCCCGCTGGACCCCCCTCCTCACCTAGCGGCTGCTCTGCACACACAGATGAATAAGTAACCCTGGGGCCGGGCTGTGGCCGAGTGGCAGCAGGGTCAACGGCACAGGCCAGGCCCCGAGTTCAAGCCCCGGCTCCACAGAGCCCCGGAGGCAGGCGCGTCTGACTCTCCTGCAGGCCGGGCCGCGAGGGGCGCAGTCCCAGCTGGTGCCCCAGGCCCAGACCTGAGGAGCAGGAGGGGCTGGTGGCGGCCACAGGGTACCCACTTCCCAGCCTGGGAGAGAAGCAGGGGATCAGGACTGCCCCATGGGGCTTTAGTGTCCGGTGGGCAGCTGGGGGACAGGATGTGGAACATCAGTTAGGCTTGCCCAACCCCTGCCCACCAGCCCCCGCCCACCTGCCCCATCTCCCAGGCCGCTACCGCAGCACCAGCTGCCCACACACACCTCCAATGTCCGCGGGCTTTTTTTAAATGTTTTTAGTCGTAGACGGACACCACACCTTTATTTATTTATTTATGTGGTGCGGAGTGTCCAACCCAGCACCTCATGGGCGCTGGGCAAGTGCGCTCCCCCTGAGCCCAGCCCAGCCCCCACGGTCTGCGTTCTGAACAGCGGGAGGACACTAGGGAGGCTGGGGGACAATGCCCAGAACGTGCCAGGCCCTGGGTCCGTCCCCCGGAAGAAGAGCGTTGATGTCCCTGAAATCAACCACCAGCCTCAGGAGCCCCTCCCCATGAGCACTCAACTGTCCCTCCCAGCCCTGCACCCACGGTCCACCGCCCTCTGTCGATGGCATAAGCTCCCAGCAGCCAGGGAGGCTCACCCAGCGTCCACAGTGGACAAGGCACAGTGGTGTGGCTGAAGTGTCCTCGGCCAGGGCATTGTGGCCAGACCTGAGGGCCTCTTGCTCAGGCACAGCCTGGGACCCGGTGACAGGAGTCAGGACAGGGGAGTCCAGAGATGGAGCCTGGGAGGGCCAGGCTGTCCTGGACCTGGACGTGGAGGTGGCTGCACCCCTCGGGCGTTGTGAGAGCTGTAGCACACCACGCTGGGATTTCCCCTGCTCAGCACCAGCGAGTGGACATTAGGGCATGTGGTCAGCAACTGGAGACAAGCTCATTCCCTTTATGGAGGGGCTCCAGGTCAGCGGCCCCTGCCCCCAGGCCCTGCGGCCACAGGACGCTGCCCGCATGTTCAAGGCTGCGGTTCCTTGGGGGCTCCTCACTGGGCTTTCACCTCATGGCCCTGCTGCCCGGTGGGTAGGTGAGCACACTGGCCACACAGTGTCTGCAGGGTCGGTCTGTCTGAGCCTTTGGCCTTTCCCTTTGTGGTACTGCCACTGACCAAGGAGTGACCAGGGGCTGCACGGGGAGCCTTCCTGGCCTAGCTGGGCTTCACAGGCTGCCTTGAGCTGAGACCCCCTGCGGCCCACCACGCCTGGCTGTCCAGGTGCTGTTGACCAGCAGGGGCAGCGTGGGGGGGGCGGGGGGGAGCTGTGTGTGTTCTGGGCCTGAGCCCTGCTCGGCCTGCACTGCAGTGTCCTCCCCCCCGCGGTTTGTCTTTTGAGTCTCTTTCTGGTGCATTTGGAGAAGAGAATCTGTTTAGAATAAAGCAGTGAATTTTTCATCAGGAATGAGTGACCTGGGCAAGGGGCTCGGTGCCTCAGTCCCCCAAGGAGTTCATCTGCCAACAGCAGCATCCACTTTCCCACGTGGAGGGCCAAGGAGTGAGCTTGGCTTCACCCACAGTAAAAGAGACTGAGGTTCCCAGAAGCACCCTCCCTGGACCTGGGTCTTACACAGTGACCTCGGAGCCCGAGTCGGGATTCCAGCTCTGACCCCGGCTCCGGCAGGAGCCTGGGATGGGTGTTCCCGGAAGACCCACCCCAGCCCACATTAGGATATTTCTGAACAAATCTGTCAGTTTGGCATGAAACCCTTCATCTGAAGTTGCAAAATTCCATTTCCTGCCAAGCCAAGGAGAAGAGGCAGGGGACGGGGACGGGACGGGGCAGTCACTCTTCAGGCTGGGTCCACTCTCGCCGGTGGCTCTGAGGGGCCAGCCACTTCTGGGGCTCTGAAGGTTGGAAGGAGCACCTCCAAGTCAAGGGGGCTCCTTTGCATGGCACCAGGTGCCAGACAGTGGGCAGCTTTGATTCCTGGTGTCCACACTGGGCAGCTACTGCCCAGCCCTTCTAAGCATTCGATATCTGGAGTTTCATACAATGACAGTGAATTTTAACAGGCAATAAAAATATTCAGGATCTTCCATTCTCTTCCAGGGCTGAGGTGGACTCGGGGGTCAGCGCCTGCCCCCAGCCCCAGGGCCCTGGTCCACCCAGCAGCACAGAAACACCACTCACAACCCAGGGGCTCCAGGCTTCTCTGGCTCTTGGGGGGCAGGAAGGCGGGACCCACCCTGGGTGCACCTCGGGCCCCCAGCCGGGTCCTGGCCCCAGGCCGTGATTTCCGGTCCTTTCCTCTCTGGTGAGTTCTCGCGCCCTCGTCCAGCAGCTTTACCGAGCGGCTGCCGGCTCCTGTCTGGGTTCCCGAGTCACTGGGACAGCACCTGGCGCTGTTGGTCTACTCCCCCAACGGGCTCCACTTCGACAATCTCGCGCTGCTCTATCTACCTGGGCCACGTCCTGCCTGCCAGGGGTGCACCTGGGGAAACTGAGGCAGGGGGCTGGAGGGAGAGGGGCCCAGGACACCGCACGGAGGGACCCCATTTGACAGACAGGGAGAGCGGCCCTCGGGGTATTGTGGGACAGTCACTGTGGTCCCTGATTTAAAAATCAGGAACTGAAAACACGTGTGTGTCAAGGAAGATCACCCAGGGACAGGCGTGAGGACAAGGGGTGGGCAGACGGGCCTCAGCTGGCCAGACCCAGGGTCCAGACCCAGCCAGGTCAGCAGCGGACTCCCACAGCTGGCTCCCTCTGGGCCAGGACAGGTAGGCCCCGCGAGTCCTGGAGCCTGTGGTGCCACGGCGGGTCCTTCCATCGCCCCCTCCTGCCACCCTCCCTGTGGCCTCACTGCGGCCACACCCTGGGCAGAGCCTCGGGAGCCGCCCCCAGCCACCAGGCCCCCGCTGCTGCCCCCGTGTGCCTCCCTGAGGCTGGGCCCAGGTCACCCTCGGCCGGGAAGGCTGCTCAGAGCACCCGGGAAGGAAGGGCCCAGACCAGGGACACTGCTCCTGAGACCTCCCCCGGAGTGAGGCCCCTTTGTCTGGGGGCCTCACTCAAGTGTCGACCCCTGGTCTGGCCGGGGCCTCACTTGCTGGCCTGTGGAGTGCCCACTGGACCAGAGCCCGGGGTGCAGGCTGGCTGCTCTGGGCCGGTGGGTGCTGGGAGCCAGCCAGCGAGTGGCCCACCTCCCAGGCTCCTCCCCGAGGAGGCGGCCCCCGTTGGCACTCAGACTCGACAGCCCTTGGCTCAGGTTTAAAAAGAGCCCAAGAGCCTGGGCCTGGCCCTCAGGAGCCCCAGGCTGGGGTTCAGCCCCTGGCCACTGGGCAGAGCAAAGGCAGGGCAGGGCCCAGGTCAGGGTGGGCCCCACTGTCCACTGGAGTGATGACCCCCACTCTGCTCCAAGGCCAACGCCCAGGACCCCTTAGAGGGGGAGGGTCCACAGAAGGTGGCAGAGGGCTCTCCCAGGGGGGGCCGCGGGGAGTCGGCCTGGGGGCCTCCAGGGGCCTGGCCCCCAGCTCTGCTTGGGCAGCTGGAAGGCACTGGAACCACAGGGACAGCTGGAGCCTGGGAGCCCAGAGCCGGCCACCGGGCAGCTGGGCACTGTCACCTGGCCCCTTTTATAACAGGGGCCCTGGAGCGTTCTCCAGGTGCCCCGGAGGCCTCATCAGTCATTCATGGGAGGGCAGAGTGTCCCACCGAAGCCCCCCCTTCCTGTGACGTAGCCAGTGGCCGGCAGGACTGCGAGGGGCTGGCCCTGTGGGCTAAGGCCTGGAGGGTGGCCACAGGTGTCTGCCCTCCCCTCTTGGGCTGCCCAAGAGCAGAGAAAAGCCTCCAGAGTCCTGCTGTCCCAGGAGTGGGCAGAGGGAGGTGCCGGTGCCCCCCAGTGTGCAGGGCTGCAGGCCACAGTCCAGCATCAGTGACCCACAGCAGCCAGCCCCCACCCCACAGCCACAGCTGGACCTCGGTGGCCTCTGCAGTGCTGGGGACCGAGCCCAGGCCCCGCCCAAGAGCCTATTTCTTGAGCAGCCCTAAGTGGACAGGAAAGTGGGGCAGGGAACGGGAAGTGTCCGGCTGCCCCTCCTGTGGGTGAGCCAGACTGGATACGTGGTCATCAGCGACGCTCACAGGTTTGCTTGAGGTTCCCTCGGGGGCCGCACAGAGCTGGGATCTTGACACCTGTCCCCAGACTGAGTCAGACCTTGCGGGGCCTGAGAAGTGCCCAGGCTCTGCCTGCTGCCCGGCCCCCGCCGGCCCCCCTGCTGGGCTGTGGGCGCACTTCTGCCCTCTCCAGGACCAGGACGTCAGGCTGGAGTTGCCCAGGGCGTGGCCTCTGCAGCCTGGGGCCTCCCTGGGAGCTGCTTTTGGGGTGCTCCGGGCTCATGGCTCAGGAGCCCCTTCTTTCCAGCCAGTGAAAGCTGCCGTCCGTCTGGGCCCATCGGTCTCACCCACCGGGAGTCTCAGATGCCCCCAGGTTTGGGCTGCTGTGGACAAGGCCACGGAGGCACCCCGTGCGGTCGGTGTGTGGGCACCTCCATCTGGGTCCAGCTCTGGAGCACAGCGCCTGGCTGAGGGTCTCCTGTGCTGCTCCTTCCAGCCCCGCAGGCCGACGGAGGTCCAGGTGGGCTGCTCCAGCCCTGTGCCCACCGCCCCTAAGCTTCCGAGAGACTGACCCAGCCTCAGTCTCCCCAGTGGCAGGGAGGCTGAGGGGGGTGAAGGCGTGGGGGCAGGAGCAGGCGCCCCGGGACCCTCCCCTTCCTCTCTCCCATTCTAGGCGGAAAGCACCAGCCAGAAGCCAGGCAGGGGCCCCAGACGGACGCTCACCTGCTCTCCGTTCTCAGGAGCGTGAACCTCCAGGCTCCGCATGGGGGGGGGGGGGGGAAACAGCCCCAGCAGGTCTCCCGGGGCTGGCGGGGCGGAGCTCACCGTGAGGCTGCCTGGACTTGTTGGAATTTCTCAACCTCCTGCTGTGCCCTTCGCAGCTCTGAGGGCGTCCCTGACTGCTCTAGGAGGGGGCAGTGGGGATGGGGACCCAGGTGGCAGCTGAGGCCTGCGGTTAGAGCCCTGGCTCCATGCTCTGTCCTCAGGGTACAGGACCCAGGTAAAGCAGGTGCTGCTACCCAAGACCCCCAGGTCTCCCTCCCAGCTCCCTAGCTGCAGATGCTGAAAACAGATGTCCACCAAAGCCCACACATGGAGGGGGGTGGCCCGGCCGTCCACACACAGGTGGAGAGATACTGCTCATCCACCTGGAGCATCCTCGGACACCAGCAGGAGCCAGGGGCCAGCTGCAGTGTGGAGCCATCTGAGGACCTCATGCTCAGGGAGAGCCAGTGTGACCCATGACAGGAGAGTCCAGGACATGGACCTGTGGGTGCAGGGCTGGGAGGGACAGGGGGCTGCTCGGGCAGGAGTCCTCCCTTAGGGGTGTCAATATTGCTCTAGAATCAGATAGAGGTGATTCCTGCACCTCTGAATGTACCAAATGCCCCTGGAATGTGCCAACTAAGATCATCTAAGACATGTCATCTGACTGTCTCATCTAAGGTCAGGCTGAGACAGCCTTGCTCAGATGTCCCCTGGATTCACTCACAGGATTAGTCAGCTCCATCACTGTGACAAAATACAGGAGGAAATCAGCTTAGAAACAACGAAACCAGAGAAAACCCATAAAAAGAAAATCAGCTTCTCAGGTGAAGGGTGAAAGGGAGGGAAGGGAGGATGATGGGAATGGAAATGGACAAACTATTTTACATGCATTTATAAATATGTCAAATGAACTCCTCTATTACGTATAGCTACAGTTCACCAAAAATAATAACAAATATATAAATAGAGGTTTGCAAAGAAAATGTATTTGATAAAAAAAAAATTCATGGGCTGGGGATGTGGCTCAAGGGGTAGTGCGCTCGCCTGGCATGCGTGCAGCCTGGGTTCGATCCTCAGCACCACATACAAACAAATAAAAAAAAAATAGATAAATTACTTGGAAGCATTCTGGAGTTCATATTTTGTAGTTTCTTTGTACAACAGTTACTTTTTTAATATTTATGTTTCAGTTATAGGTGGACACAATATCTCTTTTATTTTATTTTTAATGTGGTGCTAAGGGTCGAACCCTTAGCATGCTAGGCGAGTGCTCTACCTGTGAGCACAACCCTGTACCACAGTTACTTTTTTTATATTCAATTTTTAGTCTGAGTTGGACACAACACCTTTATTTTATTTATTTTTTTTTTATTTTATTTTTTTTTTAAAGAGAGAGTGAGAGAGGAGAGAGAGAGAGAGAATTTTTTTTAATATTTATTTTTTAGTTCTCGGCGGACACAACATCTTTGTTGGTATGTGGTGCTGAGGATCGAACCCGGGCCGCACGCATGCCAGGCGAGCGTGCTACCGCTTGAGCCACATCCCCAGCCCCACCTTTATTTTATTTATTTCTGTGTGGTGCTGAGGATCGAACCCAGGGCCTTGCACGAGCTAGGCGAGTGCTCTACCACTGAGCCACCACCCTGTACCACAGTTACTTAAAAGATACAATAAAATTCTATTCTTAGAAAGAAAGAAAGAAAGAAAGGAGGAAAGAAAGAAAAAAGAAAGAAAGAAAGAAAATCCACGTAGAGGAAGAAGGGTTTCCTTGGCTCAGGTCTCTGTGTCCACTTGACCACTGACTAGGCAGCAGGTGTGGGCTCAGGCTGTGCTGGCCATCCCGGGCGGGTCAGGGGCTGAGTGTCGCCCAGGGGGGATGAGCCAGGGGTCATGTTCTGGGGACGTGATGCTGGCCCTGAAGTGCTCAGACCAGGGGAGGATGGAGGTGACCTCAGTCCCCAGATCCCTGAGGACAACCACCTGCTTGTCTTCTCTTTTTCTGCAGTGCTGGGCAGACCTCAGAGCGGGGGCGTGCTGAGGGACGTCCCACCACCCTAGGCCGCCCCAGCCCGCCCCAGGAAGAGGACAGGTCAGCTGACAGGCGGAGGCTGAGCTCTGGCTCTAGGCCTGACCCTACTTCCCAGGGAACCCACAGGAAGGGGATCCACTCCCCCACCCCCACCCCCGTGGCCACAGAGGGCACTCAGCCTCCCTCCCGGGGCCGCCCAGGCCTCCATGTGCCTGACTCCACCAGAGGCCTGGTGTCTTGGGTGTCACCCAGGAAGGCACACCTGCTGCCATCATCCCAGGATTCCACAAGCTCAGCCCCTGGGGTGGTTCCCACGCAGGCCACCTGCTGGGACCCTCCAGGGCAGCACAAGCACAGCTCTGGGGACAGACGGCTGACCCCTGTGAGTGCTTCATGGAGTGAGGGACATTAGTGTCAGTGGTGCCCACTGCCCGGAGTTCTGCCTCCCTGGCCCTCCTGATCCAGACCTCCGGGTCCACAGAGATCCAACCTGGCTGCAGGCAGCAGGAATCTCATCTTCCCGACTCGGTCATCCTCTGCCACCAAGTTGGGAGGGACAGGAGCTGTGTGCTGGCTGGACAGTGGTTGTCCTGCATGGTAGGTGACTTTGAGCTTGGGAGGGTCTGCAGAGGGTCATAGGGGCCACAGGGCAAGGCTGGGAGGCCTAGGGACTTGGGGACTGAATGCGGGCGAACAAAGCAAACAGGGCTGTAGCACTCAGTGGTCAGCACTGTCCAGCATTCCTGAGGCCCTAGGTCCAGCCCAGCCCGGGGGGGGGGGGCAGGGGAGCAAGCTCAGTCGCCACCAGTGTGCATCTGGAGTCCCGCACCACCCAGGGCCCAGCAGAGAAACCCAGGGCAGGGGCTCTGGGCTGCAGCGAGAATCCAAATACCACCCAGTGCAGCCGGGAGGAGGAGTTCCTGGCCCAGTCCAGTTTAAACAAACAAATAAACAATCTGGGAAGGAGTGGAACGAGAGGAATGCTGACCGCCCAGCTCCGCCCAGGACCACGGACCCTTCCAGCCGCCTGGGGTGCAGGGACCAGGGAACCCTGGAGGGACCAGAGCCAGGAGCCCTGTGGAGGGCTGCGGGCCCCTCCCCGCGCTCTCTGCCTCATCACCCATGGCTCAGCCGGGAGGCGAACTCTCAGACCTGCTTCCAAGAGCCTGAGGAACTCTGGGTTCTGGGGGTCAGCCTCTCCTCTGAACCCTGTTGGCTTTGACTTCTCGGGGCCAGGGGGAGCAGGGACCCCCAGGGACAGTCCCAGACAGGACTGTGGCAGGGAGACTTTGCAGATGGCTGGAAAAGTACTGGGTTGAAACAAGCGAGCGGTCCCAGCGGCCTGGGTGCCTGACCGGAATCCCCCACAATATCTGGAAGTGACCAGGGGCGTTCCAGAGGCCCCGCTTTGGAGATGAATGTGGACATCTCGAGTGTTTGTTTTCATTGTTGGGACCTATTTTATCTGGAGAAAAAGAGGAAGTTGTCTGGAAAACAGGGAGGGGTGGCGTTGAGGGAAGTGGGGCCTGCCACTGGGGGTGATCCCCGGCTGTCCTCCAGGGTGACGTCCAGGAACTCAGACCCTGCTGGCTCCACAGAGAAGCTGGGGGTGTGGGGAGGAAGGAGCTCAGTGTGGCTTGACTCTTCTTTTAAAAAGTGAAATAAGGGGGCGGGGATTGTGGCTCAGTGGTAGAGCCTGTCTAGCTCCGGCAGGACCCAGGTTCGATCCTCAGCACCACATAAAATTAAAGGCACTGTGTTGTGTCCATCTACACCTAAAAAAATGAATATATTTTTTAAAAAAGTGAAATAAGTAGGCCAGGCCTGGTGGCCACGCCTGTTGTCCTCTCCATGGGGGGAGGCTGAGGCAGGAGGTTGCAAGTTCAAGGCCAGCCTCAGCAACTTAAGAGACCCTGTCTCAAACAGGGTTGGGAGTACAGCTCAGTGGTAGAGCATTCTGATTCAATTCCCAGGACAAAAAGGGCAAATAAAAATAGGGAACATGCGTTACTTGGGTGAAAAAGAATAATCTAAAGCTACAAAATAAAAATTTAAAAACCTGTACAATGTATCAACACCCACAGTATTCACACTTGTTGCCTCGGGTCACTGGGGTGGATGTCTTCTCCTTTGTAGCCCATTCTGATTTTAAATGTTTTCTAGCAGCTGGGAGACTCAGAATTTGTTTTTAAATGTATCAAGGATTCTAACGCGCACCAGGCCCTGCAGATCGCAGCAGCGGCTGGGCAGGGAGAGTGGGGCGTGGGGCGCAGGGTGAGGCTGGCTCTCCAGCACTGCTGTCACCAGCCGCAGGAAACTGCGACAAGGGCCACCAAAGGCACACACCTACACACGTAACCAGAGCTGGTCCTCGTCCTCGATGCCACTTCAATACCAAGACAGGTTCTTGAGAAAAAGGAAAAGAGGGCTTATTGCTTCACTAGCAAAGAAGAAACACAGGGGACGGGTTCCCCAGGCTGCGGTTCTGCCCCTGGGCCGACGTGGAAGGTTTTCACGGAGAGGATTCAGAGAAAATGAGATCAGGGAGGAGAAGATCAGGGAGGAGAGATGATCAGGGAGGAGATTAGGGAAAAAGAGAAACCTTGTGAGTCTCAAAGCCTCAAGCGGTAAAGTGAAGCCCTGTCACTCACACTCACACACTCACACACACACACTCACACACTCACACACACACAGACACACACACAGACACACTCACACACTCACACACAGGCACACACACACAGACACACTCACACACTCACACACACACACACTCACACACTCACACACACACAGACACACACACAGACACACTCACACACTCACACACAGGCACACACACACACGCAGACACACAGGCACACTCACACTCACACACACACACTCACACACAGGCACACTCACTCACACTCACACACTCACACACACCCCTGCAGATGAACTTACGTTCCATAGGAAATACTCTGAGAGAGAGAGGGACACTGAGTGTCTGCTGACAGGCGTGTTCAGCTCCCTTCCTTCGGGCTATGGAGTTGTGACAATGACATTTAATATTCATGGTCTCTAGAGAGACACATTCATGAACGCTTCGCGGGTCCCTGTCGATTTCTGGACTCTCCTCTCACTGGGCCCTGTGTGTCTGGCTGTCACTGAGCACGTGGTCCTCAGGTCCATCCACGCCGCAGTGTCTCCTCGCTCCTGCCCTGGCCAAGACGCTCCAGGTGTGCATGGCCAGGCTGGGCATCCACCTCCTGTTGGTGGACATGGGCTGTTTCCGTGTGTTGGTGAAGGGTGTGGCGACCAGCTTCTTGTGCACCATGTCTGTGTGGGCTGTGTGTTCTGGACTCGGGCCTCCACCAGGAGGGGTGGCTGGCCCTGGTGGTGACTGCATTTCACCTGGGTGGCGCTGCCAGGCTGGTGACCAGCAGTGGTGGTCCTGAGGCTGCTGACCTCTGCCCAGTGCTGGCAGCACTCCCTCATGACATCTTCTGGTCACCGTCACCCCAGTGCACGTGAGTGTCTCCCTGGGCTGACGGGGCTGGGGTGAAACCAGGTGCTCTTCCCCTGGACTGCATCCAGCCAGAGTCAGTTTGTGACGCCTTCTTGCTGCATGGCCCAGACGGGCCTGGACCTGGGGAGCCCCGCCGACCCCCTGGGTCGCCGAGGTAGGAGGCGTGGCCCCTGCACCTGGCCCCTCCCTGTGGTCAAAGGTCGGAGTGCAGCAGGTATGGCCAGGGCCGTCCCAGCCTCTGCCCTGTCTGCCCTGGCTGGGAGCAGAGGCCCCAGCCCTGGCCAGGGCAGGAAGGGCCTGGGGGCCTCCTTCAGCTGAGACCTGGCCCGTCAGAAAGTGCCCTGCTGGCTTCTGGGTCTTCGGGGCCCTCCTGTTCTGACACAGCCCCAGGCTGGCCGCTGTACTGTGGCCACCTGAGCCCGAGGCCCAGGTCGAGTGTCCATTACCTGCTGTAAACTATTGATGATGGTGGCGTCACCACTGAGAGCCACTGTCTCGGGTTTCCCGTGTCGCCTGTGACGAAACCGGGGGTGTCCGCTCACCCTGCCCTGGACTCCGCAGGACCCGCTGGGCTTCTTGTGGGACGCGGGCCTTCTGGACCAGGCTCCTCCAGAATTCACTGCAGTGGGGCCCCACCCGGGGGCATGATTTCAGGGGACAGGGGGGCACCCTGAGGACCATGGACCTGTGGCCGAGTCATTTCTCGGTGGTGTCTTGGGCTGGAGGGAGCTGGGCAGCTTTCCTGGTCTCCACCCACCCAGGCCAGGATCTCCCCCTGTTGAACAGGGCCACGGTCCCTGGCAGGGCCAGGGTCCCCAGGCAGTCACCAGGATGCGAGCAGGCCTCCCGGCACCCCTGCAGTGGCCGAGTGTCCATGTGGCTCCTGGTTCTACTGAGGGCCTCAGACCTGTCAGTTATAAAAGTCAAGGTCTGCAGCCAAGGACAGAGTGGGCCTGACCAGAGCCCAATCCGCACAGAGCGGGCAGCCATGGCTGAGGCCAGGTGGGTCTCTTTGTGCATCTGGGGCTGCAGCCTCTGTGTCCCCACCAAAGCCCCTGTGGATGACCCTGGGGACGCACAGCAAGCAGATGGCCACAGATCACTTTCAGCCCAGCTCATGTTCCCTGCCCCTACGGGACACTCCCTTTAATGAATTTTGCAGGGCTTCGGAGGCAAGCTGGCAGCGGGCTCGCGTCCTCCCACCCTGCTCTGCTGGCCTGGCCTGGCAGCCCCACACCCTCGGCTCTTCCCTCCAGCCCTGACCACCTTCCACAGCAGCTCCCTTGGTGTCGGCCCACGGCCCGGTGCCGGGGCCTGCCACTGTGTGCACCCAGCGGACCTGCTTATGTCACAGACCTGAGTCCAAGTACCCACTGCAGTGCCCGGGCCAACAGTGGACATGTCGGCCACACATCTCAATGCCCAGTTAGGTCCCTCCTGCACCTGGCCGGGCTCCCAGAGTGGCCGGCCCTCTTCCCCCGTTCACTCCTTTCTCCTGGGGACTTGCTGGTGTCCCGGCCCTTCCTGTCTTCTCTCTGTGCCTGTTTCCTGCCCCGATGCCAGTGGTGGCCTGTCCCCTCCGTGTGTCCATTGTCTGTCTTCCTCAGAGGCCCAGGCTTCCTGCACTGCCCACAGGCCCCACAAACCCCTCAAAAACCATGGCAGGTGGACACTGGCCCTCCAGTGGGGGACGGGGAGACGCCCCAACTCGGCAGGAGACCAAGGCCAGGGCAGCAGCCAGGGCCTGTTGAGGGCACAGACCTGGAGGGGGCGGAGGACAGGCCCTCCTGGAGCGTCCTCCTGGCCCCACCCCGTCACAGAACAAGAACTGACAGTCCCTGCTGAGGGGCAGCCCCTGAAACCTCACCACTCCTCTCAACACCGTCCAGGGAGCCCAGAGGGGGTGTGGTGGCGGTGACACCGGGGTCCTGAGGACATGAGGGGAAGCAGGAACCTGGTCACCAGCAGCGTTGGCAGGATGTGGAGGGACGGGAAGTCCCGCCTGGGCTGCCGAGTACATCCCGGGTTTCTGGAAGGGTGGCACCCAGAAAGAGCAGGGGACCCAGCAGGTCCGCGCTCAGGGGTCGGGGGACGTCCGACTCCACCGCTCAGAGTGAGGTCTGGCTGGGAGACCGTCTTCCCCAGAGTCCACCAAGGCCAGCTTGGACCTGGTCCAGAATGACCTGCGTCCTCACTGGAGGAGGAGGGAGCCTGGAGACAGACCGAGCTCTACAGGGGGCGGAGAAGGCCAGGGGGCGGAGAAGGCCAGGGGGCGGCCAGCCTGGGCAGACACGGCACGACCACACACAACTGGACAGCCCTCAGCCAGGGCTGCCACACAAACCCACCTGAGGACCTCGTGCTCAGGGAGAGCCAGACTCAGGAGGGTCCAGAGACTGGGGTGAACCCCCGGGTGCAGGGATGGGGGATGGAGGCTGAGACTCTCCCTGCACTGGCCGGGGTGACGGCTGGGATCACCGTGAACAGGTGACCTCTGGTCATGCTGAATCCACGCATGTGAGTCGGGGCTTCGTGTGGTGTGGCACTGCACGGTGACAGAGGGTTCCGGAACATCTCTCTGCAGCTGCTTGACCCTCTCAGACTCCTGGAGCAGACGGACCCAGCAGCTGCTCCGTCCCCGTCCAGCAGTCTGTCCTCCCACAGCTGGCTTCCTGGCCCTGACGCTTCCCCCCGGTGTGTCCACCAGGCTCCGTGCTGCCCGTGCCCAGCACTGGCCAGGGTGCAGGTTTCTGCAGGTTCCCGTGCCTCTCCCGGTTGGCAGCGTCCAGGGCTGGCTCTGCCAGGGACCTGTGCTCGGGGGTCCTCCTGCCGTGCCCCTGCAGTGCTGCTGGCTCAGGGCAGGTCCTGGGAGCTCCTCAGATGCAGATTCTGGCCCAGGCTGCCCAGGTGCACGGTGTGGCTCAAGAAATCTGAGGGGGCATTTGACGAGGGCAGCTAGACCCTGGGGTCCCATAAAGAAGAGTCCCACAGAGCAGCACCAGGATGGCCTCTCCCTGGCAGCAGAGGACAGACTGCATGTGCCCACGGTGGGTGGCGGTGACGGTGCCCTAGGTCCGGCCCCAGCACAGGCTGAGGGAGGCCTTCTTCAGGGCCTTCGCTGGGCAGCTTTCATCACTGTGACAAAATACCTGAGAAAACTGACTTGGGTAGAGAGGCTTATTGGGCTCCTGGTTTCAGAGGTTTTAGGCCACGGTCGGCTGACACTGTCACTCTGGGCCCAGGTGAGGGGGGAGGCCCTGGCAGGAGGGGTGGCAGAGGGAAGCCAAGCCCAGGAGGGGAGGAAGGGGCTGGACAGCAGTGCCCTCCAGGGAAGCCCTGGGGACCTGTCCCTCCTCCTGGGTCCTGCTCCTGCAGCCTCCACCTCCTGCCCTAGTCAGCTCTTCACCCTGGGACCCCAAGACGAGAGCAACTTGGAGAGGACCATCAGTCCGCAGATGCCCCACTCTTGCTCTGGGCCCAGATGAGGCAAGACACCAAGGGGAGGAGGGTGGAGGAGGGAAGCAGCTGGGGACCCGAGGCACGGCCCAGGGACACCTCCAGCCACCCAGGCCTCAGCTGCGTCACCTGCCTCTGCACGCTCTCCCTTGCTTTGGCCTCGTCCACGTCAGCTTTTAGGGGACATCTCCTAGGAAAACGCTAACAGCCTCTCAGGAGTCCACCCAGCCATGCCCCCAGGGTCTGCCCCACACCCGAAGCCCCCCCTTACCAGCCCAAGCCCGCGCGCGGCACGAGAGCCTCTGGGTACTGCAGACCCAGCCTAGGGCCCAGCGGCTCTCCCCAGCAGTGCAGTCCCCGCCCCGCCCTTCCTCCTTGACTTTGAGGCAGGATCTGTCTAGGTTGCCCAGGCTGCCCTTGAACTTGCAATCCTCGGCCTCCCAGGCTGCTGGGATGACTGACCCGGCCGTTGTGACCAGCACCAGGTCTTGAGCTACCTCCACTCAACCCTCTGAGGACAGCCAGACTCCTTGCTGCCCACAGGTCCACCTCCCGGACCATCTGTGCCCAGCAAAGGCTACTGGTCTGAGCTTGACCCCCCTGCTGCTCCCAGGGACGCCCGGGGGGGGCAGTACCCTGGTCAGAGGGCTGGAGGGTATTGGGGCAGGAAGTCCTCTGGGAGCTGCCCGGCTGGCTGGACTCCTACAAGGTGTGGCCAAGTTGGGGGAGAGCTGGGCATCTTCAGGGGCACCCGGGCCTGAGGAGGGGGAGGCTGGTCTAGGGTGCTGGTGTGGGAGGGCTACACAGTGGTCTTGGCAGCGCAGGGTAAGGGCCTGGGCCTCTCCAGAAGTCCCCCATGCTCACCCCTACACCACACTGCAGGGGTGGGGCTAGCCTGGCTCTGAGGCCTGAAGGCCACTTGTTGGAGACTACCTGGTCAGGTGGCTGGAGGCGGCTCTTCAGCCCAGCCCCCAGCCTGGAGGGTTTAGGTGTGGCCCCACCCATCCCCACCCTCAGCTTAGTCCCACAGAAATGTGGGAAATGGGTCAAGGAGGCTGGGAGGTCCCCTGCGGCCCTACCCTAGATCCCTGCCCTGTGGATTTCGTAATCAAGGCAGTAAACACATTAACAACAAAAAACAATACAAAAAAAAAATTTTTTTTTTTGGTGGTTATGGGAAATAAACCAGGGTGGTTTTACCAGAGCCACATCCCCAGCCCTTTTTAAGTTTTATTTTCTAACAGGGTCTTGCTAAGTTGCTGAGGCTGGCCTGGAACCTGTGACCCTTCTGTCTCAGCCTGTGGGGTGAGTGGGGTGTGCGGCATGGTGCTGGGCAACAAGTGGACATCCTCCAACCGGCCACTGTAGTAGTGTGTGACGTCCAGGAAAGCCCATGGAGAGGCCCAGCCTCCCCTGCCCCTCATTTTTTAAAAGACCTCTATTTTACTTACGCAGGTATTTATTTTATTTTTATGTGGTGCTGAGGATGGAACCCAGGGCCTCACACGGGCCAGGGGAGCTCTGCCCCTGAGCCCAGCCCCCAGCCCTCATTTTGATGAAAGGGTAAACTGAGGCATGGCTCCTCTCTCTCCTGTAAGAACTGGAGTGGCTCCTGATGGGCCTTGGGTGCACCCTCCCGCGGCGGCGAGGACAGTATCGTCTTCCTGTGGTGACAAGCATGCCGCCACACTCTCAAAGACAAGGTGAGCTGGTCCGGACCCTGAATCATTAATGAAGGCAGCAGCTGGTCAGGCCGGGCCAGCAGGCCGAATGCACCAGGTGCAGACAGCAGCCCTACAATCTGCCTCCATGCTCTGCACCAGGCCAGCTCATCTGTGCAAAGGCTGGTCCCATGCTTGTCCTGTCCAGGCCCGTCCAGCTAGGAGGACACCTGGGGGCCCTGGTCCTGGCCCCCACTGCCATGATGGAGGGCCAGCCACAGCCCCTTCCCACTCTGGAGCTTGGGATGAGGAGTGGTGCTGAGGGTGCCTCCAAACAGCCACATCCACCCTCGTCCCCCGCAGGCGTGAGCACACGTGCATGGGGAAAGGTCTTTGCAGACCCAACTTAGGGCCTCAAGATGAGGCCACTTCTGGATGACCCAGGTGGACCCTTAACTGCAATGCCAACAGTCCACAGGAGGGACCGAGAGCAGGCATGGTGGCCTGTCACCCCAGTGATGCAGGAGGCTGAGGCAGCCTCACAGGTTCCAGGCCAGTCCCGGCAACTGGGCAAAATAAGGGCTGAGGATGTGACTTGGTGGGTCAAATTCCTAGGACCAAAACCAGAACAGGACCCTGGCACTTGGTCTGAGTCCAGCTTCACCCAGGCTACCAGAGTCCAGGACCTGCCTGCCCTCCCTTAGTGAGGAGCAGTCACCTGGAATTTGGATCAGGGTGGGCTAGTGGCCCCTTCCCTGCGGAGTTCTGAGTGGCAGGACACACCAGGTGGTTAAGGCCACCCCTCGCATCCTGTTCTCTAGAGTCCCTGGCAGAGTTCACCTGAAGCTGGCCTGACTCGCGTGGTCAGGAGCTGCAGCGGAGCTGAGGAGGAGAAGCCCGCACCGGGCCGCACCGGGCCGGGAGCTTCCTGGAAGGCCCCAGGCCGGGCGCAGAGGGCGCAGAGGGCGCTTGGCAAGTTCACGGAAGACCCTGCCTGAGGGAATGGCTCTGCCTGCGAGGCCTGTGTGAAAGGCCGCGGGAGCCCTGGAGGGCGCTGGAGGTGGGGTGGGCTGGCATCGCGAGCAACACGGAGCCGGGAGGGCCATAAGTGGGTTTCAATGCGCTTCTGACGGTTGAGACCTGGGCCTGGCGCTGGGTCTCCACCCACGTTGGCTGCCACCTGGGCTCCCTCCCCGGCCCGTCTGCGAGGGTGGAGCCCTCCCTGGCACCAGCCTCACAGGGAACAAAGACGAGCAGCCGGCCCTGGTGGCCCCAGCCAGGGCCCGGACGGGCGTCCCGGGGCGCGCAAATCCACGGGCGTGCACCGCGGCTTCTCCTAAATCCACCGGGACGTTCCTGATTAGCGATTCCGGGGTCCGGCCGGCCGCCGGCAGGGGGGGCCTCCGTGGAAATCGGCAGCCGCCCCTAATCCCGGCTGGAATCCTCTGGCAGCGGGCCCGCAGGCAGCTGGGCCGCGGCCAGGCCCGCAACAGGGCAGCAGCGCCGGGGCAGGCGGGCTCCCGCGGGGCCCGGGCTTGGCTCTGGGCGTCCCGCCAGGCGGGGGCCCGGAGGGCGGGACTCCACTCGGGCCGAGCGTGCGTCCGGGCCCGTCTCCCCAGCTGCAGCCGCCCACCCTGCTTCCAGGCCTCAGTTTCCCCACCCCTGCACTCGCGGTCAGACTTGGTTGCTTTGGGGCGAACTGAGGAGAGTCGGCGGTGATCCCAGGATCACGCCGCGCCCGCAGGTTCCCAGGTCCCCGCGCCAGTCCCCTAGCAAAGGTTCGGTTTGAATCCGACGTTTTGGCTCTGTGCCCACAGGCAAGATGGAGCGCTGCAGGTTTCCTGCCCGAATCCAAGATGGCGACACACCTCCCCGTGCCCTCACGCAGCGGGCGTACGCCCCTGCCCGTTTGAAAGATGGCAGCAGCCGGAGGCAAGCACACTTCTCGCCGCCTGACACGCCACGTACCCACTCTCAAGATGGCTTCTTCCGCCAAGCCCCACGCCGGGTGGCAGGTCTCCCATTGGCTCAAAAGCCATCACGTGCTCCCACCCTTTCTCGCCCTATCCCTACTTCACAGGTCGTTTCCGCCTTCTCCCCTGAAGGACGGCCATTTCCTCCAATAGCCGCCTGCTACCTCTCTCAGCCCCACCCCCCTGAGCGGCTTCCTGGCCATTGAGAGGCACTAGCGGAGGCCAGCGGGACTGTCCCCGCCCCTGGCCGCGGCGGGAGCCAATGGGCAGCGCGCGCGGGGGACGTGTGCGGGCGTCTCCGCCATCTTGTGAGTCTATAACTCGGAGCCGTTGGGTCGGTTCCTGCTATTCCGGCGCCTCCACTCCGTCCCCTGCGGGTCTGCTCTGTGTGCCATGGACGGGTAAGTCGCGCCGCGCCCGCGCCCGCCATTCTCTTCGCGCTCCGGCCCTTCCTTCGTCCCCACCCGGACTTTCTCCGCCGCCACCCGGGCTGGTGCGCGCGCGGGGTCTCTGGTCCGCGTGGCACGCGCGGGACCTGGGCTGCGGGGAAGGATGGGCCGCGCCCTGGCTCCGAGGCCTGTCTCCGGATCGCCTCTCGGTGGACTTCCGGCTTCTGCGCGCCGGGCTCTGAGCTCCTGCTGCCCCGCGCCCTCTCCCCGCCCTTCCGCGCGCGCGGCCCCGGTGTGCCGTGTCCGATCCGCCACGACGTCGTGCGGCCCTACTCGCTTCCCGTCCCCCATGCGCGCATGCGCCGCCTCCGGGCGCGCGGAAATCCCTGAGCACGCCCCGTTCGGCGCCGCGCGCGCGTGCGCCCGTGCACCCTGGGCTCCGGTGCGCGTGCGCGGCCCTCGGCGGGGACGCGCGCCTTTCCCGCCGCGCGGGCTCTCTCCCGGGTCGGGCGGGGTCCCGGGTCCGGGGGCGCGCGTGGCCCGGGGCTCAACCTCGCGGGCCGGCTGCCGGCGGGCCGCTGCGCGGCGCTCCCGGCGCGTCTGGGAAGTGGTGCCTTGCTGCGTCGCGGGGAGTGTGTCGAAGCCGGCCTCGGTGCTCAGTCCGGTGGGGAGGCCGGGGTTCCCTCCCGGGGCGCACGGCGGGACTCGGTCGCGGGGGCCCGGGCGGGCGTGCGGGCGCCGGCTCTGGGCCGTGGTGGCGGCGAGGGAGAAAGTCCAGTCACGCGGAGCCGGGTTGATGAGTAACTCGGGTGGTGTTGGGGCTCGCCTGTGAAGTTGGCTAACTGGACCCGGCCTCGGGCCGCCGCGGGCCCCCTGCCCCGCGCTTCCATCTGTACAGAAAGCAAACAGCAGCCCTGAACTTTAGAGGCCAGCCCCGGCTCTGGAGGGAGTGTCTTTTGTCTCTCCCTCTGGGCACCGTCCAGAGGCGGGGCCTGGGGTCCTGCTGGGAGGGAGGGGCGCTGAAGGACAATGGTGGCCCCTTTCAAGTTGAGAGTAAGTGGACCGCTCACTTCCCAGCCCCTTGAAGCTTCCTGGCTGGCCCGGCTGGCCTCTGCCCCCAGCTGCACATCTTGCTGACCTCTCTCCTTTTCTCTCCACAGCATCGTCCCAGACATAGCAGTTGGCACGAAGGTAGGCACAGCTCACTTTCTTCTTGGTTACACTGTGCCGAGCTCTGGGCTTGCCCTGTCCCCTGCTGGCTTAGAGTGGAGGGCTGTGTTTCTAAAGCAACTCCTACTGGTTCACAAGCTGGATCGGCTGGTAGGGTTTACAGGCAGGAGTTTTCGACCCCTGTCCACATCAGATTGTCAAGGTGTAGGCCATGGTGTGAGTTCTCAGCCAGCAGGTTTGATGGCTTGGCACTGTCTGGCTCCCAGCTCTCTGTGTTTCAGTGAAACACTCTGAGGACTCTGTACTTCTTTGTGGGGAATCAGTCTCTGGATTCAGAAAAGCCCCTGTGCTGTGGAGGGGAGCTGTCTGATGTGTCCAGAGCACTGCGGTGGGAGTGAGTGAGGTCCAGTGCGCAGAGTTCTTGTAGTTGAGGCAGGGTGTCTGGGTTGGCGATGTGATCCAGGAGGGGACTTGTTGTCAGTTATCAGGTGATTTTTGTCCTGAGACCATCTCAGTATGTCATGACGCAGAAAGAAGTGGAGGAACTGATGCTTCACACGCAATAGTTTTGGGTGGTTGGATGTGTTTTGAAACACGGTCTCATTTAGTTGCCCAGGCTGGCCTCAAACTCACTATCTTCTTGCCTCAGCCTCCAAACAGCCAGGATGGCAGGTGTGAGCCACCTGGCCCAGCTGGCAGATGGGTGTTTAGTGGGTCAGGTGTGGCCCAGGTCCAGAGCTGCAGGGCTCTCTAAGAAGGAAGCAGCCGACCACTTGAGGACCAGCCTGTCCTTGGTGTACAAAGCAGAGCAGCTGTGTCACTTGCCTGTTTGGCTGGGAGTTGTCCTGTTCTTGGGGCTCATTCCTGGAGAGGCTACTGTGGCATGCAGAGCAACTGATTGGTGTTCCTGGACTGGGCTTCAGTTTTCCCTAGTGGGCTGTTGCCTACATATTGGATCCTTTGCAGGTAGCTGTGTTCTTTGTCAGTGCAGAGAGGGAGTGGGGCTTGGCCTCTGAAGTGCTCACTTGGGTATGGTCTGGCTGGAAGTAACTCCTGGCTTCTGTGGGAGCCACTTTCTGCCTGAGGCTCTCTGCTCGAGGTTTCCTGGGGGACCTTCCACTCCTGCTCAAGAGCGTCTGGTTTCCCTGGTGGCACCAAAGCCAACCTGGGCAGGATAGAGGCAGGGCTCTGGCCAGTGGAAAGGCACCCAGGAGGTGCTTGGTGAAGGCTGGGCCTGGGTGTGCTGGTGCAGGAGGTCTTGAGCCTCCACAAGCGTGGGCTTTTCCCGTGGTGCTTGACTAAGGCACATTCGCTGGGAGAGGCCCTCCATGGAGACCCTGGGCTGCCTGGCCAAGCCTCTGTTATGTGGAGTGCTGCTCAGACAGTTGTGGGTGTGCCTGCCCTGCCTGTGGGAAGACCGTTAGGGCGCAGCCAGGAGGCCACTAGAGGAAGTGCAGCTCTGCCCACTACTGCAGCTCAGGTGAAAGATGTCCCTTGAGCCCCCAGCATGGCCCTAGTCCTCCAGGAGGGTGTGTCGTGGGCAGGGAGTAACTTCCTGGTGGGGGGGGGGGGATGGGTGGAGCTTTACATTTTAGGAGTGCCTGCCCATAGCAGGTACTCCTTTGTTTTCTGACTCTGGCACAACCCCAGTCCTCCTGAGCCTTCTTGTGACTCCACTTTTTTTTCTTGTGACTCCACTGATACTCAGCAGGCACGACCCCAGTCCTCCTGAGCCTTCTTGTGACCCCGCTTTTGCTTACTGGACTGGTCAGGCTGAAGCCCCAAGGTGGGCCTGGGTTTGCCTGATCTGCACTTCATTTGCGCAAACCTGGGCCTCAGCTCTGCTTGGTTCTGCATTGTTCCTTGGCCCTGACGCTGCCTTGGGGACCAGTAGGCCTTCTTGGTGGACACAGGGCCCGAGGGCCTGAGTGGTGGCCCCTGGTAGCTGCCTCTGTACGATGCTTGGTGCTGGCGGGGTTGGCAGGGGTTGTGCCTTGGCCTCTTCTCATGGCTGTCGTTTCTTCCTGGTCTCAGAGTGGACCTGGCGAGGAGGCAAGAGTGTCTGCAGGGTGATCACTTCCAGAACAGCTCCTGGGGGCACTGGGCAGTGGCCAGGACCTGGTGCTTGTCTGGGCCTCGGCGCTGGTCTCCTTCAGAGCAGTGGCTCTGCAGGCAGTCTGGAGGAGGGGAGATGAGTCCTGTGTGGAGCAGGAGGAGCAATCCGCTTCTCCAACCCAAAACGCCCCCAAATAAACATAGGCTGGCCAGAGTGCAGTGGGCCAGCTTCAAGGACAGAAGGGCCATGGCCAAGGTGCTGGTAGTGTTGTCTCCGGGTCCTCAGGCCTGTTTTCGTTTCCTGGGTAACCCATCTAAGGACTGTCTCCAGGTCATCTCCAGTTTCACGTTTTGAATCTGAGCCCTGCATCAGGTAGACAACTGCTTTTCTAACCGAAGAGCGGTCTCCTAGTGATTCCTGAGGGTTGGTCAGTCACCCCTCTGCCCGCCACGGGGTAGCCCTGCCTGCCTGACGCATAAAGGGGCAGTGTCTCTACTGCTGCAAAAGTGTGCTGAGGCCGAGGGTCGGATTTCCTCAGGCAGCTGGAAAATAGGACAGGCTTGGGGGCTGGAGCACAGTGGGCAGCTCGGCTTTGTCTCCCCGGAAGCTGCCAGCAGCTCAGCTGGGAGCCAGACGCCCGCCAGTCTTTTGCTGCAGGGCTGCAGCTGTGTGCCCGTGGGCAGACGCGTGGGGGGCTGTGCCGTCTGTCCACTCCCTGTGGCTGCTGGCATGTGCCCCAGGCCCATGGTGAGGGTGCCAGTGGGGTTGCCCCAGGCCACATACCTGCCCACTGAGAGCCCTGGGCTTCCTGGTGCAGGAGGAGTAGCAGACAGGCTCAGGGGCAGCTGCCTTCTTGGGTGGGGCTGGGGTGGTGTGAGGAGGGGTCTCTGAGGGAGTGCAGCTCGGGTGTTGCTCTTGTTTTCCAGCGGGGATCTGACGAGCTTTTCTCTACGTGTGTCACTAACGGACCCTTTATCATGAGCAGCAACTCGGCCTCTGCAGGTAACCCCACATTCAGAGTGCCCACCCCAGGCTGGGGGTGGCTCTGGTTAAGGTCGTGCTGTGCCTGTCCTAGCTGGACTGGAGCTTGCTCCTTCCACAGTTCATATCCTGTGGCCTGGGGTCAACACTGCAGATCCCAGGCCAGATGTGGCACAGAATTCCTAGGCCATGCTTGACTGCCATCTCCTCTTGGAGGTAGAGAGGCAGATGTGTGTATAAAACTGGGTCCTGGCAGTCCTGACCTTGAGCTTCCAGTTCATCCAGCTTCCCTGGGAGCAGGAAGAGGACCCTCCAGGATAGGGCCTGGGAGTTCTGGCCTTGGCCAGAGAGGGAGGAGGCTTCAGGGAGGACAGGCTCCTACTGCAACCCGAAGCCCCCTCCCACCCCCTGCCCCTTTCAGCAAATGGAAATGACAGTAAGAAGTTCAAAGGTGACAGCAGGAGTGCGGGCGTCCCCTCCCGAGTGATCCATATCCGCAAGCTGCCCAGCGATGTCACAGAGGGCGAGGTCATCTCCTTGGGGTTGCCCTTTGGGAAAGTCACCAACCTCCTGATGCTGAAGGGCAAAAACCAGGCCTTCATCGAGATGAACACAGAGGAGGCGGCCAACACCATGGTCAACTACTACACCTCGGTGACACCCGTGCTGCGCGGCCAGCCCATCTACATCCAGTTCTCCAACCACAAGGAGCTTAAGACTGACAGCTCCCCCAACCAAGCGGTATGTGGTCTGTGGAGGGCGGGGCGGGGCCTGTGGTCCTGGGGTCCCCACCCCAGAGGGCTCACAGTGCTGCCTCCACAGCGGGCCCAGGCGGCCCTGCAGGCCGTGAACTCAGTCCAGTCGGGGAACCTGGCCTTGGCTGCCTCAGCCGCTGCCGTGGATGCTGGGATGGCCATGGCTGGGCAGAGCCCCGTGCTCAGGATCATCGTGGAGAACCTCTTCTACCCTGTGACCCTGGACGTGCTGCACCAGGTGAGGCTGCGGGAGCCCGGGGCTGGGGGCCACCTCCCTGGGGCGAGAGGCTCATGCTGCCCTGCCTTGCAGATCTTCTCCAAGTTTGGCACAGTCCTGAAGATCATCACGTTCACCAAGAACAACCAGTTCCAGGCATTGCTGCAGTACGCGGACCCTGTGAGCGCCCAGCACGCCAAGCTGGTGAGTGGCCTCCTGGGGAGGCTCGCCCTGGGGCCCGGCCATAGCTGACCCGCCTCTCCCTGCAGTCGCTGGACGGGCAGAACATCTACAATGCCTGCTGCACGCTGCGCATCGACTTCTCCAAGCTCACCAGCCTCAACGTCAAATACAACAACGACAAGAGCCGCGACTACACGCGCCCAGACCTGCCCTCTGGGGATAGCCAGCCCTCGCTGGACCAGACCATGGCCGCGGCCTTCGGTGAGACGCCGTCCTGACCCTGCACAACACGTGCAGGCCACAGGCTGGGTGGGATGTGTAGCTCAGTCAGCGCCCTCAGGCCCCCGGGAGCAGCTCCCGCTGGCACGCCAGCCCTGCAGAGCAGCGGACCTGCCCGCGAGGCTCTTGCCCCTCTCGGGTGCAGGTTGTGGGTGCAGTGATTAGTGTCTCTTTGTTTCTAGGTGCACCTGGTATAATCTCAGCCTCTCCGTATGCAGGAGCTGGGTTCCCTCCCACCTTTGCAATTCCTCCAGCCACAGGTACTCAACTCGGCCGCCCCAGCGACTGCATGCCTCACCCTTTCCACGCAGCTCTGCTTCCACGGCAGCCAGCGTGGCCGGCTGGTCCCTGGCGAGTGCCGGGGAGAGGGGAAGGGAGCCGCAGGGGCAGTCGCGTCCGCAGAGGCGGCTCGACAGGGCAGCGGAGAGGCAGGGCAGGGCAGGGCGGCAGCCCGTGAGTCGGGCCTTGGAGTTGGCGAAAGCCGCTAACCGGTCAGTCTTGTGGTCTGGTTCCCTTCAAGCACTCGGGCGAGGACGAGGACGAACTGGAGGGATGTGTCCCTAGTAGTTGTTGAGTGGCCTGGTAAGCGATGGCCTCCGCTGAGGAGCATGCGCCGGCGGCCGGCACACGTGTGCGTCGTCCCGGCCGTCATGGCCGCGTGCGAGCAGTGCCTGCTGCGTCTGCATGGAGGACGGCGTGGCTTGCACGCACGCCGTGTCCTGTCGGGCCTGCCTGCGAGGCCCATGTCTGCGTTTTCGGACCCAGGCTTCCGTGCTGTGGCGCATGCAGGGGGCCCAGGGGCCGTGTGGCTGCACCTGGCGCCCGGAGGAGCCCACGGGCACCCCTCACAGGGCTCGAGCCTGGCGCCGCCTCCCATGGCTCCTTGTGCATGAGGAGGGGGCCTCTGTGCCCCATTGGTGGCCGGTGGAGGGCCTGTGCTCACTTCCTGACTGCCTCTTCCTTCCAGGTCTGTCTGTCCCTAACGTGCACGGAGCCCTGGCCCCATTGGCCATTCCATCGGCTGCGGCTGCCGCGGCCGCTGCAGGCCGCATCACCATCCCAGGCCTGGCGGGGGCTGGGAACTCCGTCCTGCTGGTCAGCAACCTCAACCCCGAGGTACGTGGGTCCCTCCCAGGCTGCTTCTCCCAGAGCGTGAACAGGGTATGCTGGGCCCTAGGGTCAGTGGCCGTGCTGCATGCGGGCAGGGCCTGAGTCTCCAACTCGGCCCCTAGCAGCGGCCTCCTCAGGCTCCGCGTGGCCGCCTTGCTCTGTTGGAGTCTGCTGTGTGTCGCGACATCACTCCTGCTTACCACCTTTCCCAGGGTCCTCTGAGTTTCCTGTCTTCCCTGCCGTCTCCATTTGCATTTTCAATTTGATGACGCTCTGAGTTGAAATACCTCCTGTCACTTATCGAGGAGGGCTAGGCTAGGTGTGTGCCCAGCAGGGGACCCTGGGCCTGCCGGCGGTCAGGGTGCTTGGCCACGCACGCCTTGCACACAGACCTCAGTTGCCAGTGTGAACGTGTGCACACAGCTGGGGCTGGGCCAAGATGCCCGGGGCTCAGGGTGTGAGTTTGGTGGACAGGACCTGGTCGGCATCTCAGAGCACTCCTCGTCTGTGGTGCTCCTGTTGGCTTCCTGGGCTCCGGGCAGGGCAGGACTGGCGTCCCCACAGTCCCTGCTCGTGCGCTCCACGTCCCTGCAGCTGTCCTGAGCCAGGGCACGTGGGGGTGGGCCGGCAGCCGCTGCTGGCCGCTGCCTGTGGCTGCAGAGACCTCCCAGCACAGCCCGGGCCTGGCCTCTCCCTGCGTCTCCCCAGGTGGAGCGTTGCGTGTGCGCGAGTAACTGGGACGCTGCCTGGTTTCCTTACATATTTACTGACCTGTGTTTTTTGCTACTTTTTTCTTTTCTCCCCTTTCCCTATTTTTTTTCTTGCCCTGATCCGGAATTTCTTTGCCAACTGACTGCACGGTTCTTCTGCTTCCTGTTGTTGCTTGAAACAAACAAAACATAAATAAATAAAAACAAACTCCCCTCTCAAACCCTGCTCTCCGGAAACAACCCGCCCTTGAATATTAACATCCTGGCAACTCATCACCATCAACCTGCACGCCTGCGGGGACTGTCTTCCTCGTGGTGGACGATGGCAACTCGCCCCCTTGACCTCTCCCTTCCCCCTGTCCCTTCGCTGCCTTGCTCTGCTGTCCTCTAAAGAGAGTCACACCCCAAAGCCTCTTTATTCTTTTCGGTATGTTATTCCCACTTTTATTACCTTGTTTTCATTTAATTGATGGTTTTACGCCCTGAGATGTGCCCTGAGTTTGCGTTTGGCCTTCTGCCTCCTTACGTGGTTTGCTTCCGGTTGCAACCGTCTCACCCGTAGTCGCGCATGGTTACCGCCCTGCATGCTTCTCCAAGAGTTAAGCGTGTCAGTAGCATGCGAACGTGGTCCTTCTTGACAGCTGGCCTGTCCCGGACATTAGGACCTGGCTGGACGTGGGCGCTCCTGTTAGCGGGCCCTGGGCTGCTAGGCGCAGGCTCCCCAGCAGGCTGAGCAAGCCTTAAGGGGTGCACAGGGGCTGGAGGGCGGGCGGGGCCGGGCGCTCACGGCCTTGTCCCTGGGTCCCGAAGGCGTCTATGGGGACGTGCAGCGGGTGAAGATCTTGTTCAACAAGAAGGAGAATGCACTGGTGCAGATGGCAGATGGCAGCCAGGCCCAGCTGGGTAAGAGGCCCAGGCCCCGGGTCAGGCACAGGGTGGGGGAAGGGGGTGCCTGCTGGGGCCCCTGGTCACGTGCCCCCGTGTTCCCAGCCATGAGCCACCTGAACGGGCACAAGCTGCACGGGAAGCCCATCCGCATCACGCTGTCCAAGCACCAGAACGTGCAGCTGCCGCGGGAGGGCCAGGAGGACCAGGGCCTCACCAAGGACTACGGCAACTCCCCCCTGCACCGCTTCAAGAAGCCCGGCTCCAAGAACTTCCAGAACATCTTCCCGCCCTCCGCCACCCTGCACCTCTCCAACATCCCGTGAGTCCGGGCACCCGCAGGGAGGCGCCCCCATCCTGCCTCAGCAGCCCCTGAGTGCAGGCGTGGGACGCAGAGCCTCTTGGTCTTCTCAAGGCCATTTGCGCCCCGTGGTCATCACTTCTCCCCTGGGTCTCGGGGGCAGGAGGTCCCTGCTCACACCCCTCCTCCCCACAGGCCTTCCATCACGGAGGAAGACCTCAAGGTCCTGTTCTCCAGCAACGGGGGCGTGGTCAAGGGGTTCAAGTTCTTCCAGTGAGTAGGGGCCTCCCCACCCTGCCTCCCCTCCCCACCATACCCACCCGCCCTGTGCCCACCAGCTGGCCTGCTGTGCTGTAGGAAGGACCGCAAGATGGCGCTGATCCAGATGGGCTCCGTGGAGGAGGCGGTGCAGGCGCTCATCGACCTGCACAACCATGACCTGGGCGAGAACCACCACCTGCGAGTCTCCTTCTCCAAGTCCACCATCTAGGGCCCAGCCCCTGGCCGGGCTCCGGAGCCGCTTCCGTCATTCCAGAGAAAAGCCACTTTAAGAAGCAGCTGAAGTGACCTTAACAGACCAGAGATTTTATTTTTTTAAAGAGAAATCAGTTTACCTGTTTTTAAAAAAATTAAATCTAGCTCACCTTGCTGACCTTGCGGTGACTGACGGCTCGGGCGCTCGGGGACTGCGGCAGGGGTCCCCCACCTGCCCGGGGCCAGGCCAGGCCAGACCCCGCGCCCTGCCTTGCAGGGTGTGCTGGGCCTGTGGCCCACGGGGGGCGCCCCCACCACGACGTGGCTTCCTCGTGCCTTAAACCTGCCTGCCTTGCAGCCGCACGCCCACCCAAGGGGACCCAGGGACCCGGGGCCGGGGATCTGCTCCAGGCACACGCAAAGCGGCCTCCTGCTCCCACGGATCATGTGCCCAGTGCTGGGAGGGAGTGGAGACTGAGGTGCCAGCGGGGCTGGCTGGCACCCCCCCCCCCATGTAATCAAGTGACATGATTATCCCTGTGTCCTCCAGCCACCCAGGTCCCCGTCGCCCGGCCAGGCCCAGAGGGCACCAACCCAGCCTCCTTGAGCTTTTAGCCTTTTGTTATAATCTTTGTATCATATTCTGATGTGGTTGCAGACATCTGTGCCTAGCAATATTTCCAGTTGACCAAATATCCTAATCTTTTTTCATTTATATGCAAAAGAAATAGTTTTAAGTACCTTTTTATAGCAAGAGGATCCATGGTATGAGTGTGAGCTTTCTCTTGGTATTACTTTGTATGCTGTACTTTCTATTTTATTCTTTGTAATCAATTCAGTCACAGGCAGGACCCAGCCTCCGGCAGGGCCCAGCCGTGCACCGCCCGCCTCAGTGGCCTTACTCAGCTCCCCAGATCTGCCTAGGAAGACCAGCTCTAGAACTTTCAGGGTTTGTTGTTTTTTCCCCTTTTCCTTCAAATTTTGGACCAAAGTCGTGTTTCTGTTCCTGTCTGCTCTGATGCTGGGACTCCAGGCGGTGGGACCCTCCAGGTCCTGACCACCCTCCTACCCTGGGGGACGCCTTGGTCCCACCGCGCCAGCAGCAGGGCCAGTCTCCTCGGATCCCCAGTTTCATAGAGTGACAAGGGTGTAAATATTTATGATTTTTTTATACCTGTAGAGACGTGGAGGGCGCGTCGGGTTTTTACGGTGACGTGTATTTTGATAACAGCGACCGCAGGCTCAGTATTGTACGTGGAGCGCAGTGGCCACGAGCACATTCCATGGCCCGACCCGGGCTTGTCATGAGAGAACTCGATTAAAGCCGTTTTATAACACCTGCCTTCCTGTAGACCTCTTCTTTGCTGTCAGGCTGTGGAAGGCAGCTGGCGGGTCTGTACTGGACGTGAATAAATCTCTTCTCTACCCTGCGCTTCTGATCTCCCTCTTTTTTGGGGCACCTGCTTCCCCCCCTTCCCTGGGCTGGGGGCTGAGACCCACGTCCCTCCTGTTCAGAGGTGCTACAGGGGCAGAGAACCAGACCCTACTGCCCACTGGCCTTGGGCCCGCACAGACCAGACGACTCGGGACCTGAAGTCAGCCATCGCCTTCTTTATTGATGTGGTCATGAGATGCCCCCAGCCCTCAGCCCCCCACCCATCCTGGCCTCAGGTGGCCTCTGCCGCGGAGAGGAGAGGAGCGCCTCAGTCCTGGAGCCTGCGGGCCTGCATCCTCCGGAAATAGCTCTCAGCCTCTGCCTCGCCGGCTTCCCGCTCGCCCAGCACCAGGCCGCCGCCCTGCCGCCGCAGTGTGGACTCGCGGCTGGCCGGCCCCAGCACTCCGTCCGCTGCGCCCTGTGGGGGCAGCCCCTCTCCCGTGGCCAGGTTGACAGTGGCCACGGCCCCGAAGCGCGGCTCCTCTTGGTCCACGTCGCTGACTGATGAGCCGGGGGACACGCCTGGTGGCTTGGACCCCACGCGGAAGCCACGCGCCAGGTCCCCCAGCTCGTACCCCGCCTCGCCCTCCGTTCCCCGGGGCCCACCGCCCGCTGCCTTCCACTCCCAGGGCGCGTTACCCGCCGACAGGTGGACCACAGGGTGGTGGGGTGCGTGAGCATCGATGGTGACGATGCTGGCCGAGTCGCGGTCCGAGGGCGAGCGGTACTGCGAGGAGTCGGAGCTGGCGCTGGAGGACGAGGCCGTCTCTGCTGCCTTGGGTCCGGGCCCGCCCGGGGCCTTGGACATGGCAATGACCTGCAGCAGCCGAGGGGGGTTGGCCACGCGGGGCTGGGCGGGGGCCGCGGGGGCCACGCCCTTCTCGGCCATCATGAGCCACTTGGCACGCACGGCGGCGCTGCTCTTGGGGGACAGGCCCGTGCCTGCCTGCGCCCCCTCCTCGGGGATGTGCACCAGCGGCTGAGGCCCCGACCGTGGCGGGAGCAGGACCCGCGGCCCCAGCCCTGGCCGCGCCTGCACCGTGGGGTAGAGTGAGGGTGGGATGGGGCCCTCCTCCTCCCCCTCCTCGTCCTCCTCCTCTTCGTCCTCCTCCTCCTCCTCGTCCTCCTCCTCCTCGGCCATGGGCTCTGCGGGCGCCCGCAGGTGCGCAGGGCTGGCCTCGTCGGGCAGCCCCAGGCCACGGCCCTCCAGGGACTTCTGCTTCCACTCACTGATGAGCTGCTTGGAGCGCGAGGCGTCCAGCGGCACGTGGATGGTCATGTGGCGGCGGGCAGGGTCGTCCAGCGAGGGTGTGCTGACTCGGGGCAACGTGTTGCTGAAGGTCACCAAGTGCTCCTTGCCCATGGGGCTGCGGGGGGCCAGCAGGTCCACATCCACGCTGGCCCTCTTCAGGCTGCCCAGGGACGTCTTCTCACGGGCCACAGGACGGGGCACGCCCTCCAGACGCCCTGGCGGGCCCAGCTCATCTGTGCTCACAGACTTGTTCTGCTGGTAAACCGAGTCGTGGCCCCGCTGGGTCAGGGCCCGCAACGCGTCCTTGGCGGGTGGGGGAGCCGCGGGTTTCTCTGCGGGTGGGGCCTGGAAGTTGCCCACCGCGTGGCAGGCCTGGGAGGACACAGGGAGCGTGAGCCTCCTGCCAGCAACGGCCTGGCCGGTGACGCATCTGCCTGGGAACCGGGGACCCAGGGCTGCAGGGCCTCAGCACTGCAGGCTCTGCAGGTCCTCGTCCCTCTGGAGTCCCCAGGACCCCAGGACGGGGGCAGCCTCCCCCTGGCAGGACGCGCCCCTCCCCCCTGGCAGGGCCGGCCCTCCGGCTCCGCGGCAGCTCACCAGGTAGGCAGCGATGCCCGCCCCGATGAGGAAGCCCGCGTAGACGTCCACCGCGTGGCTGCGGTGCTGGGTGATCTGGGTGAGCCCGCAGACGCCGGCGGCCATGGCGAAGGCGAACACCAGGACGGGCTTGAGCAGCTTGGTGGCGTCCGAGATGACGGAGTTGAAGTACATCTGGGGGGTGGGCAGGGTCAGGCCTGGCCAGGGCCCGGGAGCCGCGGGGGCTGGGGAGCACTCACCGACACGTAGACGGCGGCGAAGGCGGACAGCGTGGCGTGCTGGGACGGGAAGGTCTTCCTGCAAGAGCGACCCGTGAGCCCCGCGGGCTCCCCACGGGGGCGCGGGGGCGGTGGAGGGCGGTGGCTCACCGTGCCGACAGGATGGCGTGGGCATCGTGGCCAGAGCAGATGTCCTGCGTGATGTAGGGGTTGGCCTCGCAGGACGTGCCCAGCAGAGTGTAGTTGGGCTTGCAGACGGTCAGGAAGAAGGGTGCATGGTAGCCAGTGGCCAGCTGGATGATGTCGGTCACCAGAGCTGTGGCACACAGGCCGAACACGTGGACGCCTGCGGGGTCAGGGGGTCAGGGCTGGGACCGCAGGCACAGCTGCCCCGCTGGATGGCCCTCCGGGCGGCAGGGGACAGGCCAGTACTCACCCACGAACCGCACAGTGCGCCGCAGGAAGGAGTTGAAGTTGCAGCCGCCAGCGCTGATGCTGCCCTCTGCCCCGCCAGCGGCCCCGCCGCGGCCCCACAGCCGGGCCTGAAGGCAGTAGAGCAGCCCCTCGGCGACCATGATCTGCCCGACAGGAAGGGGTCAGGCGGGCTGGGGCCGCGGCCCCACGGCCCCACGGCCCCACGGCCAGCCCAGGCGCACGCGCTCACCGAGGCAGCTGGGGCTGCAAAGGCCAGGCTGAGCAGCATGAGCAGGGGGATGAGCTCCTCGCTGGTCTCCACGTAGGGCATGGACAGCGCGCGGTCGTAGCACTGGAAGCCCACCTGCGCGGGCCTGAAGAGGTCGGTCAGCTCCAGGAAGTACAGCGACACGATGGAGGAGGCCACGATGGGAAGCTGCAGCAGACACGCAGGTCACTGTCCACCTGCCAGCCGCACACCACCCTTGTCCCCCTGGCTGTCATTCCAGCACCCAGAAACCAGTTCCTCAGGCCAGGTCTCTCCACTGCCACCCACACGCCCACCCTCCACCTGCCCATCCACTCACCCGGCCACCATCCATACACCCACATGCCCACTCAGCCACCATCCACCACCCACATGACCACCCGTCCACCATCCACCACCCACACCCACCACCCATACACCCACCTGTCCATCCACCCATACACCCACCTGTCCATCCACCCACACGTCCATACGTCCACCATCCACCACCCACACGCCCACCCGTCCATCCACCACCCACACGCCCACCCGTCCATCCACCACCCACACGCCCACCCGTCCATCCACCCACACGCCCACCCGTCCATCCACCACCCACACGCCCAGCTGTCCATCCACCACCCACACGCCCATCCGTCCATCCACCCACACGCCCACCCGTCCATCCACCACCCACATGCCCAGCTGTCCATCCACCACCCACACGCCCATCCGTCCATCCACCCACACGCCCACCCGTCCATCCACCACCCACATGCCCAGCTGTCCATCCACCACCCACATGCCCACCCGTCCTTCCACCCACATGCCCACCTGTCCATCCACCACCCACATGCCCACCCGTCCATCCACCACCCACATGCCCACCCGTCCTTCCACCCACACGCCCACCCGTCCATCCACCACCCACATGCCCACCCGTCCATCCACCCACACGCCCACCCGTCCATCCACCACCCACATGCCCACCCGTCCATCCACCCACACGCCCACCCGTCCATCCACCACCCACATGCCCAGCTGTCCATCCACCACCCACATGCCCATCCGTCCATCCACCCACACGCCCACCCGTCCATCCACCACCCACATGCCCACCCGTCCATCCACCACCCACATGCCCACCCGTCCTTCCACCCACATGCCCACCTGTCCATCCACCACCCACATGCCCACCCGTCCATCCACCACCCACATGCCCACCCGTCCTTCCACCCACACGCCCACCTGTCCATCCACCACCCACATGCCCACCCGTCCATCCACCCACACGCCCACCCGTCCATCCACCACCCACATGCCCACCCGTCCATCCACCACCCACATGCCCACCCGTCCTTCCACCCACACGCCCACCTGTCCATCCCACCACCCACATGCCCACCCGTCCATCCACCACCCACATGCCCACCCGTCCTTCCACCCACACGCCCACCTGTCCATCCACCACCCACATGCCCACCCGTCCATCCACCCACACGCCCACCCGTCCATCCACCACCCACATGCCCACCCGTCCATCCACCCACACGCCCACCCGTCCATCCACCACCCACATGCCCAGCTGTCCATCCACCACCCACATGCCCACCCGTCCATCCACCACCCACATGCCTACCTGTCCATCCACCACCCACATGCCCATCCGTCCATCCACCCATCGTCCGTTCCTCTGGCCGGCTGGCCTGTTTTCTCAGCACAGGAATCTCAGACACTCCTGCCCCCACCTGGGAAGCGCTTCCCTGAGATACCCCATCTTGCCAGCCCTCCCTGGGCGTCCCCCCTGGACGTCCCTGTCTGCCTCATTCTCTCAGGCCCCTCCCCCAGGAGCCACCTACACCACACAGCCCCAAGAATGGCCTCCAGAGGATGCACGGAGTGGCTGTCCAGCTTCTGCTGTGCCCACAGCCCAGCATGTAACCTATGTCCGCTCTCTCCACCCTCTGCAGAGGGCAGGAGGGCAGGCCGGGACAGCCAGGCCCAGAGCCATGGGGCAGCAGGGGGCAGGAGGACAGGGCAGGGCCTGCGACAGTCATAGGTGCAGGCAGCAGCAGCAGCCTAGGCAGGGCTCACAAGTCTCCCCCCAGGGGACAGAGCCTGTGTCTCAGTGGCCTGGCCACCTGGTGAAGCCCACCTGTGGCCTGGGCCCTGACTTCAACCTGCAGACAGACTCCCAGGCCAAAGGTCAGGGCCAAACTGAAATTGAAGGTCCTAGGGGACGCGGTGTTGAGGAGCTGGGCTCCTGTCCAAGGGGCCTCTCTGAACACCTCTGCCTGCAGGTGTAAGGCCCAGGCAGGAGGCAGGCACAGCCTCTTCCTGGGCGGGGACCTGGTCCGGGCTGCACGCGGTCTCCCCACTCTGAGTGGGTGAGAAGCGCATGGTGCTGGGCCAGGCCCTGCCAGGCCTGCCTTATCTCTGTCACCACTCTCCGTGAGGCTGGCTGCAGCCAGGGAGCCCTCAGATCAAGGGAGTCTGCAGCAGGGCCTGAGCACAGCCCGGCAAGCACCAAATCCTTCAGCCAGGCCTGGGCTGTAGCTCAGGAAGAAGAGTGCCCGCCTGGCACAGGAGAGGCCCTGATCAAGTCCTGAGGCTGCGAAAACAAAAGGGCTGCTTTAAAGTTCTCTGTGGATCCCACCCGTGATGCTGGGCGTCTCGGGCAAGTTGACTTCAACGCCCTGCTCACCAGCATGCTAACAGAGGGCACGCAGGGCATGGGGAGGTGGCCCAGACTCTGGGGAAGAACCCTCTGGGCACCTGGGAGCCACAGCAGGACCTGGGGCTGGGGAGAGGCCACATCTGATATGAGCTCTGATTGGGGGAAGGGAAACCAGGTCATGATGGAGGCAGAATCCCAGCTGGGCCAGAGGTGGGTACAGCAGTTGGTGGAGCATGGCCTGGCTCCATGGGGCCATGCAGGGTCCCACATGAGAGCCCACCACCCTGGAAAGTCTTCAAAAGCCTCCTAATCCCCTCCACCCACCCCTCACTCTGAACATCACAGCACCTAAGAACACAGTGGCCCCGGGGGCTGTGGCTCAGTGGGAGAGCCCTGGCCTAGCACATTCGAGGCCCTGGGTTCGAGCCTCAGCACCATATTAAAAAAAAAAAAAATCAAAAAGCACACAGTAGCCCAGAGGAGGGGCTGCTGCCATCAAAGTGCTGCTGAGACAAAAAGGAAGAAGAGACTTCGCCTGACCCTCAACAGCTCCAGAGGTCGGGGCCAGCCTGGGTGAGACCCTGGCTCAAAATACAACACCAGGGCTGGGGTGGGTGCAGCTCGGTGGTGGGCCCGCCTGTCAGGACGTCCTGGCTCCATCCCAGCACTGCAGGTGAGGAAACCAGGAGAAACCAGGAGAAACCAGGTCTGAAGGCCACTTCCAGAGGTTAGAAACAAAAGGAGGAGGGGCGAGGGGAGCCCCGACCGACCGGCTGCAGTCCTCCCATCAGTCTTTCTTTTTTTCACTTATAGACAGACACAATACCTTTATTGATTTATCTTTGTGTGGTGCGGAGGGTGGAACCGAGAGCCTCACTCATGCTAGGCAGGTAGGTGCTCTGCCACTGGGCCCCAGCTCCACCAACCTCATCTTGAACAACAAGCACAGCTGGGCGTGGTGGCACACACCTATCACGCCAGCGGCTGGCCAGGCTGAGGCCGGAGGAATGCGAGTTCAAAGCCAGCCTCAGCAAAAGCCAGGCGCTACACACCTCAGTGAGGCCCTGTCCCTAAGTAAAATACAAAATAGGGCTGGGATGTGGCTCAGCGGTGGAGTGCCCCTGAGTGCAATCCCTGTACCAAAAAAGAAAGACAGACAGACAAGAGACATTCTGCCCCAGGGGGCAGCGCCCTGCAGGGCGCCTGGGAGACCCCTCCGCCAGACCCTTCCTAGGGCTGGGCTTCTTGGGAGATAATTCCCACCCACCCCACTCTAGAAGTGGGGGGGCTCCCGCCGGAGACAGGGGTGAGGCACCTGCCAAGTGATGAGCCAGGGAGGGCTCCAGCCCCACCTCCTCTGGCCTCCAAGCCACCAGCCCCCCAGGGGCTGACTAAAGTGCCACCTCCCAGCCTGCCCTCACTGTCCCCTGGTGCCTCTCGAACCCTGCTCAACCTGCAGAGCCCATCTTCTGACCCACTTCCCAGTCCCACCCAGCCCCAGACACCCTGGTCTGCCAGCCCCCGGCGGCCATGGCAGCCGGGCCCACTCCGCCTCCCCCATGGGGTCTCTGAGGGTAGGCGGCACTGCGGCCTCACCTCCACGAAGTAGAAACAGGGCAGAAGCGTCATGCTGTCCTTGGGGGTTTTATTCTTCTCCTTGGCGGTGATCATGGTGTCGCGGGCACCGTAGGCCGAGGTCGGAGAGGAACAAAGCCACGCTCGAGGGGAGACGTGCAGACTGATCCCTGGGGGAACCCGGTGGCCAGCGGGGAAGGGTCGGGCCAGGATGCGCAAGAACGGCCCGGGGAACAGGCTGGAGCCGAGGCGACCCCGGCCGGGCTTCCCAGTCAGGCTTCTGGGCACCCTGCCCCGGGAGCGGGGTCCAAGGAGCCAGCGAGGAGGCCGGGGGCTGCTCCTCTCGCCAGGGCGGCGCAGCCCGGGCTTGGGGTCGCGGGCGCGGCGGGGTGGGGTCCGCCTGCGTCCGCAGCCCCCTCACCTGGCGGCAGGCGCCGAGCGGCGGAGCTGGCGGCGGCAGGGGCGGCGGCGTCGCGAGCACAAAGCGCGGCCCCTCCCCGCGGGGGCGGGGCCGGAGGGAGGGTCCCGCGGAGACCCGCGGCGGCCGGGGCGCGGGCTCTTTGTCTGCGCGCTCGGGGGCGCAGCGCGCGTCCACCGCGGGGCCACCCAGCCCCGCCCCTTGCCCGGGCGGCCGCTCCTCCGGGAAGCGGGACTGGCGGCCAGCGAGGCTGGGGGGCTGCGGGGCTGGGGGGCTGCGGGGCTGCGGGACAGCGGGGCTGGGGGATTGCGGGGCTGGGGGCTGGGAGGCTGCGGGGCTGCGGGGCTGGGGGACTGCGGGGCTGGGGGCTGGGGGGCTGCGGGGCTGCGGGGCTGGGGGGCTGCGGGGCTGGGGAGCTGCCGGGCTGGGGGGCTGCGGGGCCTGGGGGCTTCAGGGCTGCGGGGCTGCTGCCCGGTCTGCGCGCCCCCGCGGCCTCTCGCGGGCGCTCGCTCCCGCCTGGCCTCCTGGGGGCCCCCGGGCGCGGGTCTGCATCTGCCCTGTCTCTCACCACCTCTCCGGCGCCCGCCCCCTGCCCAGTTCGCGGCCCCCGGTGCGGGGCACCCGCCACTCGCCTCCTGGGGGCCCCCGGTGCGGGACACCCGCCACTCGCCCGGTGGCGAGCTCCCCGGCCTGCAGGGGCCTCAGCCACCGCGGTGCGGCGCCTGGAGGTGCGGGGGCGGCGCACACCGCCTGTGGGGTGAGGGCTGGTGACCCCACGTTTCACCGCAGACCCGAGGAGCTAAGGCCACTTCCCCAAGTCGCCAGGCCCTCCTGGCGGGAGCCACTCTGTGCACTTATTCCCTGGCTCCGATACGCGCACTGCACGCCGGTGCCTGGACAGTTGCCCCTGACCTGCTGCCAACAGGGACAGGCCCTGACAGTCCCGCGGTTCTCTCTCCATTGAAGGGCTGCGCCACGGGCGCCCGGTGTGCGGCCCCCTTCTCCGCTCTCCACCCTGCTGGCTTCCGCCCTCCCCGTCTGTCTGTCCTGTTAGTCACAATAGTTTTCTCCTGTCTTCAGACCCAAATGCGTTTTTCGAAGAATGTCCGCGTGATAATGTTAGTGAACAGACAGGTGCAGGTGGTGGGAACGCGAGGTTAAGGCAATGATTCCACAAAATGGGCCACTGTGCTGACTCCCACATGCTTCTGACCAAGGAGAAGCGGACCTTGGGGCTGGGGGTGGCTCAGCGGCAGAGCACTGGCCTGCAGTGAGAGGCCCTGGCTTCCATCCTCAACACCACATACGAACAAATAAGCCATGGTAAAAAATATTTGCCAAAAAAAGAAAAGAAATTGACCTGCAGCCCTGCCTGGCCGCAGTGGACAGGGCACGTCACATTCCTCAGCAAATTACCTGTTCACTGCAGGAAAAGTGCAGGCCCAAGATCATGTTGATGGCAGGAACCCAGGAGATTTTTTGTGTCCAGATCCTGAAACTCTGGGAGATAAGCCTAGTTCCTCCTACCCATGAAATCTGTGAGAATGTATGGTTAAGATCTAATTAGTGGGGCTGGAGTTGTAGCTCAGCAGTAGAGCACTTGCCTCGGCACAGCATATGAGTAAGGAAATAAAATAAAGGTACGTCAAACTAAAAAAAAAAAAAATTAAAAACTGGGTTTTTTTTGTTTGTTTTTAAAGAATCCAGTTAGAAGTTGGGCCTGGTGCCACAGGCCTGTAATCCCAGTGATTTGGGAGGCTGAGGCAGGGGGGTTGCAAGTTCAAAGGGAGCTTCAGCAACTTTCCAAGGCTTTAAGCGACTTAGTGAGACCCTGTATTAAAATCAAAAAGAGGGGTGCTGGGGTGTGACTCAGTGGTTAAGCACCCCTGGGTTCAACCCCTGGTACCAAAAAAAAAAAAAAAAATTCCAATTCCATGGGCCAAGGTGACCTAGAGTTTCCATGGCAGTGGGGACTTGAGAGTCTGATGTCACCCTACTGTCTGTCGAATGTCAAGGTGGACCTGAGCGGGACTTCCTGGAAGCTTCACGGGTCCAAGTGGACCCTTCTCTCCCTTGGAAGAGGCCCCTTCCCCTTCCTATCCAGTCAGTGAACTCACTCCTGTTACTCTGAGCCACATCTCAAGTCTTTCTGATTGACAGCAGGGAGAGCGCGACCCATGGTGGGTGTCAGCCTAGGGCCTTGGTTTCCTGGCTGTAAGTGGGCACGGGGCCCCTGTGTCAGCAAGCACACCCACCTGCTGCCTGGTGTGGATGACAGAGAAGTGACCCGAGGGAACTGAGGCCTGCGGGCAGCCTGGGAGGGTCAGGCACATCTGTCAGCTGGGCCCTCGGTCCCCTGCCTGTCTAGGCACTGAGCCGGGAAGGCGGTTGGGAATCCTGGTGTTGAAAGGTGGCCACAAACGGCCCTCGGGAGGCAGGAGGAGGAGGGGAGGTGTGGCAATCGACTGTCCCTGGTCCCTGGTGGGGAGAGAGGGGACCCATCCTGGGCCTCCTGGCAGCTGGCAGGACCCCCAGGGGCCTGGGAGGGCCAGGGTCAGGGTGGAGAGGGGCAGACGTCCACAGTGGACACAGTGCTGGCCGAGGGTCTGAAGTCAGTCTGGGCCCTGGGAGCCACCTGCCTGGTGCGTGCACAGTCCTTTGAGACAGGTCCCGCCCAGGTCCCCTCTGCAGAGACAGGGAAACTGAGGCAGAGAACGGGGCTCCCCAGAGGTCACCCAACTGGGAAGGAATGGTCCTGGGGCCCAAGTCCACAGGTAGCACTGTGCTCCAGGCACGTTGGTCTGCAGGAAGGAAATGGGGCCCTGGGAGAGACGAGGCCCGAGCTTGGCCAGGAATGTGGTGGGCTGCTGTTGGGTTCAGGAGAGAGGGGGGCCAGGTGGGGGGAACACTCAGGAGAGCAGGGTCAGGGGCTGTGCCGGGGATGCTGCTAGGTGACTGGACCTGGAGGCTCAGCAGAGACCTGAGCTCAGGACCCCAATACGAGGGCTGAACAGAGGACCCCAAAATCTACCTGACCCCCCTCCGGGGGTGAACCACTCTGGGGAGCCCCACAGCCCGACATGAACCAGGGTCCCCGAGGGCACGGCCACCCCCACCTCCCACTCCTACCTCAGCAGTGAGGCACAGTGGCCACACCTGTATTCCCAGCTCCCACGAGCCTGAGGCCAGCCTCAGCAGCTCAGCCTGGCCCGGTCCCGGGCTCCGCCCTTCTTGTGGGAAGTTCCTGGGCTGTTTTGCTGGCCAGCAGGGTCCCGTTCCTGCCCACAGTGGAGGAGGGCACTTTTTGGGGGTCCTGCCTGGCACTCCCTCTCAGTTGTCCCAGGGGTGTGAAGGGTACCCCCGGGGCCTTGATCTGCATTTCACATGACTCAGGGAGTCACCGTGTTTTTGTGTGTTTGCTGGCGATCTGTGTATTCTCCCTCCAGAGCTGTCTATTCGGGTCTTCAGCCCTGTTTTAATGTGGTTGCTTGTCTTTGTTTTGAACTACAAGAGCCTGAACTCGGGAGACTCGCTTCCGACTTCCAATTTCCAGGTCCACATTGCTGGCCCCGGTCCTGAGTGCCCTGGACCTCTGCAGACTGGAAGGGCAGGGTAATCCTCTGAGACCGGGCACTGGCAGCTCAGGCAGAGACCAGCATCTCCACAGGGTGCTCAGAGGACCAGACGGAAAGGCCACACAGCCTGCCGCTTCACCGGCTGCGAACACCCCGACAAATCCAGGCTCAGAGTCCAAAGAAGGGTGCAGACAGGGACGTGTGGGGCGGGGCAGGGGCGGACAGGACTGCTCACTGTCCATGTGCACAGGGCTTCTTTAGGGGATGATGAGACTATCCCCAAACTGATGCCCACTCAGCTGTGTGAGTGTGAAGCCACTGCACCCGGGGTGGGGGTCTTAGGTGTGCATTGCATCCCCACGAAACTGTGTAAACAGCGAGACACCCCCTCCCTCTGATCCAGGGACTTCGCACCCATGCAGAGGATGCGAGTTCCAGGCCAGGCTGAGTAACTGAATGAGACCCTGTCTCAAAACAAAAAGAGCTGGCTAGTTCAGTGGTAGAGCACCCCTGGGTTCAACCCCCAGTACTGACAGCAAAAAGAAAAATGTTTGAAAATAATAGGACGCAGCGCCAGGCTGCACCCCAGGCCCTGTGCTGGGCTCAGCGCCTCACCCCTTGCCTGTCTGCTGGCCGCGGGGGCCCTGGGCTCCTGACCCCACCCACACCTGCAGATCTGTCTGTTTCACAGCAGGAAACTGCGGGGGGCAGCGGGCCGGGAGCAGTTTGGTGGAGATGGGGCAACTTCCTATGTTCTGCCACGGGGCCTGGCGGCCTGGTGGGGGTCGTGGTCACCAGAGCTGCCTGGAAAGTCCCACCCCCTGTGGCCCACAGGGTGGCCATGCCTGACCCCCCCAGTGTCCCCCATCTGTGCTGAGATCCAGCTGAGGGGGCTGAGGGGGCTGGTGGGGGACAGAGAAGGACTGTGATTGGCCAGGGCCACCCAGCCACCCAGCCCTGCAGGACTGCGCCAGGGCAGAGGTGGGACCCTGTCCCATCGTGGAGCAGCAGGGTGGGGGAGGCCGGGGGTCTCCCAGGGCGGGCAGGAGGCGCCCTGAGTCGGAGGGAGCGGCCTTTGGGGGCTCAAAAGGGCTGTCCCTGCCTGTCCCCGGGGGCTGGCGGGACCCACGCAGGACCAACACAGAGCTCCTGTGGCACCCTGTGCCTGCTGGCCAAAGCCAGCTGCGTCTACAGCTGCTCATTGAGGGGGGACAGGGAGACCCCCAAGTCACCAACCAGCCTGCCAGCCCCCGGGGATCTGGGGACTGGGTGAGAGCCTGGTGGGGCTGTGCTTTGGGCTGGAGTGGCAGGTCAGGGTCAGGGGTAGGCACGGCTGAGGTCCGGGTGACGGTCAAGGTCATTTGGTGCTGAGGATCAACCCGGGGCCTCGCCCGGGCTAGGCCAGCGCTCTGCCACTCAGCCCCAGCCCCAGCCCAAGGTCAGGGCTGGTTTTCATCCTAAGGGTGAAAGTTAGGCTTAGATTAGGCCTAGGTCCAAGTTTGGGCTCCTCTTGGGGCACAGAGGGGTCTGTCCCTGAGATTGTCCCCAGCCTTTTGGTTATCTAGGGGTAAAAGTGGAGTATGGAGGTGCACCTCTGCCTCCCAAGGCCTTGAGGCTGAGGCTGGATCCGGAGTTGGAGGCCAGTCTGGGGACCTTAACCAGACCCTGTCAGGGAGGTGGCTCCCCGGTAGACCACCCTGGGTCCCCCCCAGCACTGCAAAGGTGGACAGATAAGCAAATAGATAAAAGAAAGTCAGGCACAGCTGGCCGTAGTCCCCTCTCCCAGGAGGCAGCCTGGCAGGGGCCTCCGTCCAGGGCCTCCATCGGCAGAAGTGCAGCGGACCCCCCACCCGAGGATCTGGCCTGTTCTCCCCGAGGGCTGCCTCGCCCCACACGTGGGGGCCTTTCCCGCCCCCCGCCTCGTCCCTGAGGCTGGGTGTGCTGGTCTGGGTGATTTGCTGGTGGGATGGGAAGAGGCAGCCTGTTCTGGTTTGGGCTTTGTGAGGTGGGGATCCAACTCGGGGCCTTCCTGGGAAGCCCTGGGCCTTGGGGATCTTTTTTTTTTAATCTACACATGACGTGGCAGTGATCTTGGCAATTCATACATTTGAATCACTGGGGTATCATTTCTCGTTTGTCTAACTGTACAGATTGCAGAGTCACACTGGCCGTCGAGTCACCGGTATCCATACCTCGATCATGAGGTTGTTCTGTCCCTCTGCCCTTCCTACCCCTCGCCTTCTGGACCTTGTTGGACCCTCCCAGTCACCTTTGTGGCAAGAGTGACCTGTTCTTTTTCTACGGGGCAGGAGCAGATCACCAGAGAGGTGAGGTGACTCTGCAGGGTCCTACCGCTGGTCACCATCCAGGACGGGCATCCGACTGTGCAGGGGCAGGGTGGCCTTCCCGTGGCTCCAGAGAGATGGACACCACCACCAAGCCCGGGGCCTCTGGCCTTCCTCGCCCTGTGCCCCAAAGGCCCGGCCCGCCACCTGCCCGGGAAGGCCCATCACTTGGTGGAGGGTGTCCTACCCCCCCTGCAGCCCAGGGTCCCGCTCTGCACCCACCCCGGTCCCATCCTGCCCCAGAACCTGCTGCTCACCAGGCGCCACCCAGGCTCAACTGGTGACCTCGCGGGGACCCCACGTGTCCCCTGTGGAGACAGCTGACAGAGGAGGCAAACCTGGGCCCTGAGCCACCTCTGCCCATCTGTGTGGGCCATTCTCTGTCTTCAGCAGCTTGATGGAGAAGCTCCACACACCAGGCAACTCGCCCGTTTCACACCCCAGCAGAACTGTGGAGCCGACTCCCATCTGGTTCCAGAACATTCCGTCACCCCCCAGGGAAGCCTGTCCCCATGAGCAGCCTCTGTCCCACGGAGCAGCCCTGCACCCACAGGGCCATGTCCAACTCTAGACTCCCCTGTCCTGGGCCCTCCTGTCACTGGGTCACACGCCGTGCCCCGTGTGTCTGGCTGTCACGGAGCACCAGGTCCTCAGGACCCTCCACGCTGCGGCTGGGCCACCTCGCTCCTGCCCTGAGGCCACTCCAGGGGCGTGGCCACGTGTGTCCCTTCCCCTGTGGATGGACACCCGGGCTGCCCCACTCTGACGTCACAGTCGGGTTTTGTTCTGTGTGCTGTGGGGGGGACTGAATCCAGGGGGCTCTGCCACCAGCTGCTCCCCAGAACTCTCACTCTGAGCAGGACCTTGCTAAGTGGCAGAGACTGGCCTGCGGCTTGCACCCGGCCACGGTGGCCAGGTCGTTCCCCAGTGGCCAGGATGCCAGGTGCCTGGTGCTTCTGGGAGCCTGAGGTACTTAAAAATCAAACGTCAGAGCTGGGTGCGGTGGTGCACACCTGTCATCCCCGTGTCTGCCCGCAGGGTCCTGCCCACGGCCCTCCCAGCGCTGCTGGGGAGACCGGCAGGGGGGCTGCTGGGCTGGACGCGGGGGTCAGGGCTCCCCCGGGAGGGGCTGCTGTGCTGCTGCTCTCCTCCACGCCCTCCTGCCGGTGGGGACAGGCCGGCACAAGGTCTGGTGGCCCCGGGGGACAGGGCCACCGCCCTCACACTGGCCTTCCTACCTCCCCAGGCACAGCCTGGGCCGCAGAGATGGTGGGAGGGCGGGAGGCCTGGCCCCACACGGCGTCTCTGCAGCTGAGCTGGACCCGGGCAGCCACTTCTGTGGAGGCACACCATCCACCCCAGCTTGTGCTGACTGCTGCCCGCTGGCCGCTGCCCGCAGGACATGTGAGTTCCCGAGCTCCAGCACAGGCAGGGCCTCCCCACCCTCGTGCCCTCGTTGTAGCCTCCGCCCGCGGCCTGCTCCTCCTCCGATCTCAGGCCGCGTGGCCCTCATATCGGCAGCGGTGGGGCGGCCCCTGGAGTTCTGGGACTGCGTGTGGGGGACCAGTGGACGCCCGTTGAGAGAAGGCGTGCTGACCTCCCCAGCCCCCGACACCTGGTGAGCGTGGTGCTCGGGCGCAGACCTGCAGAGCCCGGAGCCCACAGAGCAGAGGTCCAGCATCAGCCAGGTCTTCCAGAGCAAGTACGACGCCCAGGAGAACCTCATCCAGGTGGGCAGGCTGCCTCCCGCTGCGAGCTTTCATTGAGCACCTACTGTGTACTCCGCCTGGCCCTGTGGAGCTTTGGTGGGGAGGAGACCTTCCTCCGCTCGGTCCCCTGCACACGTGGCTGCAGGACTCACAGGGCCTTCTGCCCAGCTTCGTCCAGGGCC